>NW_024067755.1:300000-450000 GCF_009389715.1 Phoenix dactylifera
ATTACACTGTTGAGACCTCTGGTGTCTCGGTAGCTGGCTTTTTTTTTTTTTTCCTTTCTGTTTTTTGGTTTTTGTTTCTTTTAACTTTTGAACTTTGAAGGGAGAAAGTGAGGGAACACTGCAACTGAATATGGGTCATGTGCCAGTTTTCTATAATGGAATTGGATTTTGGAAGAAGGTCTGGGATTTTTTTTGTCCTCGTGAGAGGGGAGCTGGGAGACACCGAGTTCCGTCCAATCAGCCATACAGATAAAAAATAGTGTGATATGAAATTTGGCTTGTAGACCGACTTAGTTAGTAAGTCATGGGTCATCTGTTTTGACTGGAGCTCAATTGCAAGTCTTTCAAGTCATGGATCACCCAGCACCTCATAATTATGATATGGCCAAATTAGATTTGCCCAAATTTTTTTCCAAAAGCACAAAAAAATAAGATCCGATCGGACCCGAACCCGACCCGAATCAGACCCGAACCCGACCCGAACCCGACTCGGACCCGACCCGACCCAACCCGATCTTCAACCGGGTCGGGTCCGGGTCCAAAATTGGGACCCGAACAAAAAACCGGGTCGAATCGGGGTCACCTAGGACCCGATCCGACCCGACCCATTTGCACCCCTATTCATATATAGCACTTAAAAAACAATGTTAGGTTCCTCAACCTTCCAATATGTGCAAAACCTCATTTAGATTTTGTTCAAATCTGTATTCTTTGAACAACCGATCAAATTCTTTTATAATAGCTCTTAGAGGCTTGCTAATGGTCATAAATCAATCTAGTAAGCTTACATGCTACTCTGTGTTGCTGCGCGCTAAAGAGATGAATACCGAGATGAATACCTAAGCCTGAAGCATGAATTTATATTTCTGCAGATGCTATTGGTATATGCATCAAGCATATTAACTTTGTATATCACCTGTGAAACTTAAAGGTATAACCACCCGAGACCTAAGTACGTATTTTTCGGGAAAAAAACAAAAAGAATCCTGTTTTTTTATTGCAAAACCAAAATTCTAATATCTTTTTATATAAAATTTTCAATGCGAACTGGGAAGAGGATTAAAAAAGAAAAAAAAGAAAAAAAGGAAAAAAAAAAGCACTCCGGTCGAACAGGGAAAGCCGAGCGGTCATACTAACTGAGGTCTTGGATTGACCGACGCCGTTGTAGACCCGTCACCGGCTGGGCCGGGTTGAAGGTGTGCACCGCCGAGAAGCAACCAACCTCCGACATCCTCCGATCCCCATCCCATCTTCCCCTCTCTTCTCTTCTCAGAAGGTCGGAAAGAAGCAGACGCCTCTCTCTCTCCAACTCTCTCTTTTCTCCCATCCGCAGTGCTAGGTTCTGTTCTGATTTTATTATCGGGTCGGGCATCGTAATTTTTCCTAACAAAATTCCACTCTCCATCTCCAGATCCATCCTCCTCCCGAGAGCGGTGGTGGTGAGATGATGGGTATATACTCCATCCTCATTGCCTTCCCGTGCGCGGCGGGCGCCATGGCTCTGGCGATGCGTCACATATATCGGCATCTCCTGAACTACACGGAGCCCATCTATCAGCGCTACATGGTCCGCATCATCTTCATGGTTCCGGTATGCACTTTTGCCCGCGTCCATTCCCTTTCATCGATATAATAAAATTCTTAGATTTTCTCTGGATTGGGTTGATCATCTTCATGCTTACTTAGAAGGAGATAAGAAGGCAAGAAACCATAGGAAAAAAAAAAATCTCTCTATTAGAGAAGCTAAATCGGTCCATTCTTTTATTAAAAAATGAACAGAATCGAGAACTTCCAGCTCTGATGAAGATTTATCTGAAAATGACCAAGTATTTCTTTCCAGCCACACCACCCAGCAGGTTATTACAGCTATTGTATCCCAACATAATTCCAGACCATCTTTTAATGGAATTCTTTCTCCAGCTGGTCCGGAAAGCAGTAATGTTATTTGGGAGGAGGAGCAAATTGAACTTACCATGATCAGGACTCCAAATGGTATTGGTGAAAGAAGCAGGGTGAAGACTTTTTTGTGGTAGAGGTAACTTCCAGAGGAAAGAAGCTACCAGGGAAATGGTGCCACCATGACTAACAATTGAGTAGGAGATCTTCACTGTGACAATGCCATTATTAGCCCAAAACTAGCAAACACTGTCCTGTGAAGGAGTAAGAAGAGTGTTCTGAAAGCCAATTGCTTCATTGATGATGCTGTTAATTGGGATGGAAGAATGTCAAGATAGTACATTTTAGTTTATTTATACTGAAAGCAATAGGTTGGGATTTATGTTGTTGGGTGCTAAACCTTTGCAACCAGAATATATACATTTCTTTCTATCTTGAAGGAAGGTTTTGGACCATGAAGAGAACAGGATGCCCCCAACCTGTAATGCCCAAAACTTGTAAAACTCTTTAAAAAGCCCTCCAGGCATGGAAATTTTTCCATAAAGAAGCATGATGATTGCTGTCATTCTCCCCCAGTGACTAATTTAATAAGCATATGATCGTTCTGAAGAAAAGTTTGCTTCTTTGGATGATGAATAGCTAATTGATGAAAGCTTCTTTGGATGTCATCTAGGCCAGCTTCTTTCTCATTGTTGTAAGGGCATGGAAGAAACTTGATTTAAAGCCTTTTTCGGATACTTGATCCAAGTTTTCTGCTTACCAAACGTTTCCTGCTGAGGCTGGGGACATGCTTGGAGGCTGTTTCAGATTATAGCTGGATACCATAAAACACTTCCTTTTTTGAATTCATACAGATCTACTAACTCTTCCTTGTTTCAAACTCTTGAGTTGTTCTGCAAAAGCACAAACACACTGAGCTATTCTGTTCAAATTCCATCTACTAAGAATCTTCTATGTAGTTTAAGTTTGTAAGCTGCTGTATGGCTTGGCTATTCCAACTTGTCATTTCCATTAATATGTTCTCTATTTTTGCTACTTCATCCAGAATTTATAATGTGAGGAGCATTCTTCATAGTTATTATTCGGAGTTTTGGTGCTAGACACTCATCACCTCATGTTTCATAGGTGATGTAGGCCTAAAATTGGCTTTTAGGTTTTGGGAAGAAGTGGAGCCAATATTAGTCCCATCATGTGTCCAGACTTGACCATCTTCTTCCCATTGTTATTAGAAGACTGGACAAATGGAGCTTCTATATGTTGGCCTGCACCAGTATCTTTTCGAATTATCTAGAAGAGAGCATCTAAAAGCTATTTTTCCTTTCTTATTGAGCTCTAAAAAGATATGAATGAATTTTTTATATGGTAATTTATGTCATCTTAAGCTTGTCCTTTCTTTCTATCAGCATCGATCTTCTCACCACCCTGTTAGGTTTGATTAATACATTTTACGACAGTAATGAAGCATGTGATTACATGATTGATGCTTGGTGTATGTCACAATGGTATCCACTTTATTGACAAATCTTTTCTTGTGCATTCTTTTATAAAAAAATGAGGAAACAATTATGTTTTATTTGTAAAACATCTTCTAGTATAGTACAAAAGATTCTGTTCTGTTGTTTATATAGTTTTGTCACCATGCAACATCTATGGATATGAAAATAGTTGCATCGACCAAGGATTTTGCCTTCTGGTAGCAATGAATGAGGAAGGAGGTCTTGTTGACTTGTTAAATGGAACATAATCTAAATGGCTTGTTATTGAAGTATATGATTTGTACATGTCTGTTGTAATCGACATTTTTTGGGTTCATCATGCTGCCTGTGTGATCTTTTTTCCTGATCTCTATGTTATAATTTCCATTGGCAGGTCTATGCGCTGATGTCATTCCTGTCCCTCGTCTTTAATAAAAATTCCATTTATTTTGATTCAATCCGGGAAGTGTAAGTGTGTTGATTATTAACAATCATGCTATGCAATTTGCTACCAGCATATGAGTATATTAATTCATAAATTAGCCATCATTTTGTTCTATGTTCTTCTCATTTAGTTTACTTGTGACTAATATATTTTCGTGTGCATATTCTTGTCAAGGTTTGAAATACTAGTATTCACTACGTTTTTGGTTGTGGCTAGTGCATGATATCACACCAGCACTGGCTAATATGCTGTAAGATATACACGAAATGGAAAAGCAAATTTAGAAATAGAAACGGCAGGAAAATTGTGGGAAAGATATAAAAAACCTAATTTGAAGTTTTTTATTGTATTATCTATCACCCATCAAGTCTAGCATCATCAATTTGATTATTTTTTCATGCCTTTGTGCTTATACATGTGTGTTCTTTCAAAAGAAGAATCATTCTTTCTTGGGTTAAAGGAGTAAAGAATATGCATCCGCTTTTTCTAAAGAAGCTTCATCTCTTTTTTCTAATATATTAGAATGTGCTAATGCACTTTCCAAAATAAAAAGAAAATTGTTCTTTTATCAATAATTTGGATTGACATGAGATAGGGAGGGGGAGATTAGAATGAGAGCGATTATGTAATATTGAGAGGGAGAAAAATAGAGACACCACCTAGAGTAGCATATGCTTAAATTTGAATAGGACTCTTACTGGAGAATCATATATGCTTACAAATTTATCCATGAGCATGATGTATGTAATGTAAAGTTTTAGTGAATTTCAACTTAATTCTTTTTTAAATTATGTATATTATTGTTCTTTGGTAATAGAAGGAGAAGAGGAACTACTGAGATGGAAGTATATCTAACTTTTGAAGAGAATAGATAATACTCATACCAAAATAATATAGTCAATTGGTGCACTGTCATCAGGTAAACCAATCAAATGACCCAAATCAGCTATTCAGCTTTTAGCCTGTCCATATTGCTCCATAAGGCATATTATTAGTGTGAGAGCCCATGTGGGCATGTGTTTGGTCCCACATTGGTTATGCATTGAGAAGATCTTGGGTACTTATATAGGACAAAGGTGTTGGGTTGTGGAGCCTGATCCATTCCCTTTTTCAAGACCCCTATGTGCACTATGGTGGTGGAGGATCAAGGGAAGACAAGCCGGAAAGAGTTCGAAAAGATTCAGAGTTGAATCAGCAAAGAAAAAAAAAATTTCAGCAAGGTCCGGAGTCGACTCCAGCAGACTTGGAGTCGACTCTGGCACGCAGGCAGACTTGGCACAGTCTTGGAGTCGACTCCAGATCCATAGGAGTCGACTCCCCAGTGTTGGAGTCGACTCGAGAACTCCAGGAGTCGACTCCCACAGGCAGACAGAGAGGCTTTTTCTGTGGACTGTGGCCGAGTCGACTCGCAGAATTGCGGGAGTCGACTCGAGCACGATTTTCACGCGAGGCTGAGTTATGAACCGGGTTCAAGCCAAGGTTTTTTGAAGCCCTAATCAAAGTAAGAGATTGGGAGGTATATATAGACTTCTTGTGGGACACGAGAGGTGTGTGGCAACCTTGAGAAACCCTAGAACTCATCAACGAGAAGTTTCCAAAAGGAGATCCTTTGTGTGCATCAGGAAGACGACGCGTTGCTCGTCTTGAGAGAGATTGTTTTGCTGTAAGAAAGAGAGTTTGTTCTCTTCTCTTGAATCTCTGTAACTTTCTTTGATTATATAGTGAAGTATTGATCTGTGCGGCTGTGGACGTAGGAGCAAGGGACTCCGAACCACATAAACTTGGGTGTCTTGTGCGTCTGTTATTGTTTCTTGCCGTGTCCTTTTTCTCCTACTATTTCTTATATTCCACAATCGTAGGGTTGAATCCCTAACAACTGGTATCAGAGCCATCTGGTTCGAAGGAAATAAGTGGGAGCAATGGCGGCTGAAGAAGGCAAGGTCAAGATTGACAGATTCGACGGCAAAGACTTTGGTTTCTGGAAGATGCAGATCGAAGATTATTTATATCAGAAGAAACTTCATCTACCTCTTGAAGGTATGAAACCGACAGATATGTCACAGGCCGACTGGGATTTAATGGATCGTCAGGCTTTGGGAGTTGTTCGCTTGACGTTGGCTCGAAACGTTGCGTTCAACGTTTTGGAAGAGAAGACAACAGCAGGTTTGCTGAGAGCATTGTCGAATATGTATGAAAAACCCTCGGCCTCCAACAAGGTGTACCTGATGCGCCGTTTATTCAATCTGAAGATGAGTGAAGGTTCCTCTGTTACTGATCACATCAATGAGTTCAATCTGATTACGAGCCAGTTGAGTTCGGTGGAAATCAGTTTTGAAGATGAAGTTCGTGCCCTAATTCTTCTATCCTCCCTGCCAGAAAGTTGGGGTGCAACGGTGACAGCTGTAAGCAGTTCCTGCGGCTCAAACAAACTGAAGTTTGAGGAGGTCCGAAATCTGATACTCAGTGAAGATATCAGAAGGAGGGAGTCTGGTGTGAAATCTGGTTCGATTCTGAACACATCTGAAGGCAGAGGAAGAACTGTGCAACGCAGTGAAAACCGTGGCAGATCGAAGTCTAAGAGGAGGAGCAAGTCTAGATCGAAAGGCGATGGCTGCTGGCATTGTGGCAAGATGGGCCACACGAGGAAGAATTGTTGGCTTAGAAAGAAGAATCCAAGCAAGGGGCAGAACGAGGTGTCCGTGAATGCAACCACAGATGAAGCCAACGATGCTTTGATTCTCAGCGTGGACAGCCCTATGGAATCGTGGATACTAGACTCTGGAGCTTCGTTTCATTCTACCTCACGGAAGGAGTGTATGCTAAACTACACTGCAGGAGACTTCGGAAAGGTTTATCTCGCTGATGATGAGCCTTTAGATATTGTGGGGACAGGTGAAGTTCATATCAGGATGATGAATCAGTCAGTGTGGAAACTGAAGAATGTGAGGCATATCCCAGGCTTGAAGAGAAACTTGATTTCTGTTGGGCAGCTTGACAGCGAAGGGTATGTTACTACCTTCGTAGGTGGTTCATGGAAAATCACCAAAGGAGCTATGGTGATAGCACGTGGGAACAAGTTGGGGACTCTCTACATGACCAATGACACCAAGGATACGGTGGCATTAACAGAAACAGGTGCAGATAGTTGTCTTTGGCATCGCAGACTTGGACATATGAGTGAGAAAGGTATGAAGATGATGGTGAAGAAGAACAAGCTAGCAGATCTGAAAACTGTTGATGTAGGTCTCTGTGAAGACTGCATATTTGGGAAGCAGAAAAAGGTTAGTTTCTCAAAGGGTGGAAGAACACCGAAGACAGAAAAGCTAGAGCTTGTACACACAGATGTGTGGGGGCCTTCACCGGTTGCATCTCTTGGAGGCTCACACTATTATGTCACGTTCATTGACGACTCTACCAGAAAGGTTTGGATTTATTTCATGAAGCACAAATCAGAGGTATTTGTCACCTTCAAAAGGTGGAAAAGTCTGGTGGAGAATGAATCTGGTGCAAAGATAAAACGACTAAGGTCTGACAATGGCGGTGAGTATGACAGCAGTGAGTTCAAGGAATTCTGCGCAGTGAATGGAATCCGAATGGAGAAGACAATACCGAGCACACCGCAGCAAAATGGGGTGGCTGAGCGAATGAACAGAACCCTGAATGAGAGAGCCAACAGTATGAGGATCCATGCTAGTTTGCCCAAGATGTTTTGGGCTGAGGCAGTCAACACCGCAGCGTATCTAATAAACAGAGGCCCGTCGGTTCCCCTAGATTGCAAATTGCCTGAAGAAGAGTGGACAGGAAAAATAGTAAATTTGTCACACTTGAGGGTCTTTGGGTGTGTCTCCTTTGTGCACATTAATGCAGAGAAAAGGGACAAGCTAGATGCAAAGTCCAGAAAGTGTTTCTTCATTGGATATGGTACAGATGATTTTGGTTACAAGTTCTGGGATGCACAGAACCAGAAGGTCATCAGAAGCAAGGATGTGATATTCAATGAGCGAGTTCTCTATAAGGACAAGAATACTTCAGATCTTGAGAGTGCAGGGGAGCAAAGCAAGGAAAAACAGCAAGTTGAGCTGCAAGAGATTACAGAAGAAGATGTTGCCAAAAGTTTTCAGAAAAAATCCTGAAAATTCAGAAACTGTTGTGGCACAACCTCAACCAAGTATACCACAGCTGAGAAGATCAACAAGAATCTCGAGACAACCGGATAGATATTCATCCTCTTTACATTATCTGCTATTGACAGATGGAGGTGAACCCGAGTGTTATGAAGAAGCCATGGAAAGTGAAGATTCGGTGAAGTGGGAGTTAGCCATGAAGGACGAGATGAAGTCCTTGGATAGAAATCAAACTTGGGAACTCAGTTCACTACCAGAAGGCAAGAAGGCTTTACAGAATAAGTGGGTCTACAAAGTTAAAGAGGAACATGATGGCAGCAAAAGGTACAAAGCAAGGTTGGTTGTGAAAGGCTTCCAACAGAAGGAAGGTATCGACTACACTGAGATTTTCTCTCCGGTAGTCAAATATTCAACAATCAGAGTGATTCTGAGTATTGTGGCAGCAGAAAATCTATATTTGGAGCAGTTGGATGTTACGACTGCATTTCTCCATGGAGAGATTGATGAAGACATCTACATGCAGCAACCTATCGGCTTTGCAGTCCCTAGCAAGGAGAACCTTGTATGCAAGCTGAAGAGAAGTTTGTATGGTTTGAAACAGGCCCCGAGGTTGTGGTACAAAAAGTTCGATGGATTCATGATCAACAATGGTTTTGTAAGATGTCAAGAAGATCATTGCTGTTATCTTAAGGTACTTGATGGCAGTTTTATCATCTTACTTTTGTATGTTGACGACATGTTGATAGCCGGACCGAACCTACAAGAGATTGAAAGATGGAAGAAAGAGCTATCAAGGAAGTTTGCAATGAAAGACATGGGTGCAGCAAAACAGATGCTTGGGCTAAGGATTGAAAGGGATAAGGTGGCTGGAACACTGAAGCTTTCTCAAGCTAACTACATTGATAAGGTGCTGAATAGATTCAATATGACAGATGCAGATCCTGTGAAGACACCTTTGGCAAGCCATTTCAAACTTTCAAAAGAGCAATCACCCAAGGATGATGAGGAGTTGAAGAAGATGTCAAGGGTACCATATGCTTCAGCTGTAGGCAGCTTGATGTATGCTATGATATGCACGAGACCCGACATTGCACATGCAGTGGGAGCTGTGAGCAGATACATGGCCAATCCGGGTAGACAACATTGGGAGGCTGTCAAGTGGATCCTAAGATATTTGAAAGGTACCAGAAATGTAGGCTTGTGTTATAGAAAAGGCAGTCAAACACTACAAGGTTTTGTGGATGCAGACCTAGGAGGTGATACTGACACTAGAAGAAGCACCACAGGGTATGTTTATACCGTAGGCGGGACAGCAGTGAGCTGGTTCTCACAACTGCAAAAGATCGTTGCTCTTTCGACAACTGAGGCAGAATATGTTGCCATTACAGAGGCCAGCAAGGAGATGATTTGGCTACAAAATCTTCTGAAAGAGCTGGGCAGAGAACAGAACTGTAGTGTACTATTCTGCGACAGTCAGAGTGCTATTCACTTAGCTAAGAACCCAATGTTTCATGCGAGAACGAAGCACATACAGCTGAGATATCACTTCATCAGGAAGTTGCTAGAAGATGGCAGTTTGTTACTTGAGAAGATTCAAGGAGCAAAGAATTCAGCGGATATGTTGACTAAGACAGTCACTACAGAGAAATTGAGGCTATGCATGGCCTCAATTGGCCTCCAAAGCTAGTTGAATGGAGGTGCCGCACAGAGAATACAGATCAAGATATAGAAGTTTGTTTATTTTTCAGATAGATGCACAATTGGATGTATCAGTCTCCAAGTGGGAGAGTTGTTGGGTTGTGGAGCCTGATCCATTCCCTTTTTCAAGACCCCTATGTGCACTATGGTGGTGGAGGATCAAGGGAAGACAAGCCGGAAAGAGTTCGAAAAGATTCAGAGTTGAATCAGCAAAGAAAAAAAAATTTCAGCAAGGTCCGGAGTCGACTCCAGCAGACTTGGAGTCGACTCTGGCACGCAGGCAGACTTGGCACAGTCTTGGAGTCGACTCCAGATCCATAGGAGTCGACTCCCCAGTGTTGGAGTCGACTCGAGAACTCCAGGAGTCGACTCCCACAGGCAGACAGAGAGGCTTTTTCTGTGGACTGTGGCCGAGTCGACTCGCAGAATTGCGGGAGTCGACTCGAGCACGATTTTCACGCGAGGCTGAGTTATGAACCGGGTTCAAGCCAAGGTTTTTTGAAGCCCTAATCAAAGTAAGAGATTGGGAGGTATATATAGACTTCTTGTGGGACACGAGAGGTGTGTGGCAACCTTGAGAAACCCTAGAACTCATCAACGAGAAGTTTCCAAAAGGAGATCCTTTGTGTGCATCAGGAAGACGACGCGTTGCTTGTCTTGAGAGAGATTGTTTTGCTGTAAGAAAGAGAGTTTGTTCTCTTCTCTTGAATCTCTGTAACTTTCTTTGATTATATAGTGAAGTATTGATCTGTGCGGCTGTGGACGTAGGAGCAAGGGACTCCGAACCACATAAACTTGGGTGTCTTGTGCGTCTGTTATTGTTTCTTGCCGTGTCCTTTTTCTCCTACTATTTCTTATATTCCGCAATCGTAGGGTTGAATCCCTAACAAAAGAAACCCAAACAATACCTTCTAGCTTTTAGTGTGGGATCCTAAGTTGTTCCAAATGGTATCAAAGTGGACTTGGCCTATGGTCCATGTGAATCAGAGATATGATGGCATGGGCCATGTTGGGGGTAACAATGAGCCGATCATGGTGTTGCAATTGGAGTTGATGGGATTTGGACCTTTGGCTTGGCAAGGATGCTAGGACTTAAACAAGAGTATGTGAGAGCTCATGCGGGCATGTGTTTAGTCCCACATCTACTATATGCTGGGGAGATCTTGGATACTACTAAGGAACCCAAACAATACCTTCTTGTGAGCCTTTTTGGATGAGGTCTTGGGTTGTTCCAATTAACTGGTATAACTGGTCTATACATCAGTTTAGTCTCTACATGGCTAGTTTTCTCTAAACCAACTAGTTAACATGGAATTACTAAACTGATAATGGATGAATGTTGGCACAAGTTTGATAGTTCAAACTTGTATTGATTGGTTTTTGATAGGTTGAATTAACACCTAGTCCTTGGTTTGATTGCTCATTTATGCTTAGGTCTTGGCCAAGTTTTGTTTAATTATCCTAAACTGATATGGATGAATGTTGGCACAAGTTTGATAGTTCAAACTTGTATTGATTGGTTTTTGATAGGTTGAATTAACACCTGACCCTTGGTTTGATTTCTCAATTACGCTTAGGTTCTGGCCAAGTTTTGTTTAATTATTAATCCCTCGTGCATAGTTATCCCTTATTTTGCACACATATATGCCTGTTTTCTACACACTTGTGCCTTGATTGAAACCTAAATGGCCATCAAAAGCAAGGCCTGGGAAAAGAAGCTTGGCCAACGGGTCCTAAACATTAAATGGCAGACAAACCAAGGGACACAAGCTAATTTCCCATATTTGGTATCCTAATGCTTGACTTAATTTTATGTGCATGCATATGTATATTATATTTGTGGTTATGAGTACTTCTTATGCAATGTGGTACAGTGATCCCATTCTATTAGCTATTTTGCTGGTGTTCAAAGTTTTGTTTTTTGGTAAAATCTTTTTCCTTGCATGACTATATTGAAAGTCTTGTTATTAGAGTCTTTATATTTCTTAAGCCTAGGAACTCAAGGTTGTACCTTGGGAAATGGAGTACTTTTTCTGTCTCCTTTTTTTTTAAAAAGAAATTTTCTGAAAAGGCTTAGTTACTTATCGATTGAATCTCAAAGTTGGAATATTTGCCTAATCGACTAGCTTGTGTGGCCACAATAACATGGTTAGTCAATAAGGTGTCATTGCATAGGAAGATGCAAAAGTATGATTGGGAGATGTAGTGTTGCTAAGGTCAACAGCAATCAGTTGAATTTAAAGAGATCAGAACCATTGAAAACCTATACATGTGAGAAATATAGTAGGAGAGTTACATTAGGTTGGGGACGGAGATTGAGATGACATATAATATTATAGACTTAAATGAAATTAGTGATATATTTAGCAGCCAAACTAAATTAGGAGCTGGGACATGTAGAGATGTTTGTGCAAATGCATTGCAAATAAGAGTCTGATAGCCCACACAGATGGTTTGAAATGAAAAGTTAAAAGAGAACTTTGATTGCTAGCATAATTCTTTTCTTTTATTTTGGTACGTATTTGGCAAGGTTTAGATGCGCCTAGAAGTTGTGTTTTACATGTCCATGGTGGTCTCTTTATCACCTTAGATTCTGAGCTGTCCTAAACAGAGAATCAATGGGGGGGATGACTAGGTTACAAAAGAGGTTATTTTAGTTGGCTCACAGGTCTGCTTTGGAGTTACTTAGAAAAGAAACCGAGTACAAAGCTTTACGTTTCATCCTTCTTCTCTATCAGTTCTTATTCTTCCTTCCTTTTTCTTCTTCTGTCTGCGGACTGCTGCAATTACTCTTCCTATATGTTGGTTTTCTGCACAACAAATCAAACTTGCAAAGAAAATTGAGATCAGATTTTAAGTCTTTATTTTTCTCCTCTTGTTAATCTTTTACTGTTGTAGTCCTCCATAACTGTTGGATTTGGGCATGCAATTCAGATCCAGTCTGAAGGTAGGTTTGACCTAATTTTAGGTCCCCATTTATCATTCAGAATTGGTCTAATAAGATCCCTAGAAGCAGCCAGGTTTGAAAATCAGTCCTAGAGGAATCCTCTTCTAAATTCTCTTTGCTATTAGTTTTATTACAAATATTATGTTTTAATAATCTATAAAACAGCAGCCATTAGAATCCTGAAGTCAAGTTATTAAAACCTTGGGGAATCTTTTCATATAATCTCTAATCCTAAATTTTAAGTCCTATACTCTTATTTCCATACCCTAACTCTAAAATCCCTTAGAAGGCCTTTCTTCTTCTTCATCTTCCTAAGCTTTAAACCTCTTCAGGCTTAGTACTCTTTCCTGCTTAAGACCAGCTAAAACCAAATATACTTCACTCTCTGTTGGCCTACCGCCACTTGTATGCAGCCCATAGCCCTCAGGGGACTACTTTAGTTGATGAACGTGGATAAGGATGTACAATTAAGATCCATAATGAGTTTCCAGTGTAGTGAGATGAGCAGTTTAACAGAAAATGTGAGAAAAAGTTACTTGAAAAGAAACAGTTTCAAGGTGATTGGACACTGTTGATACCTACATAAGTATTTCAGACTTGTTGAATTGGGTAGGTTTGTTAAGTAGCTGATTCAGTGATATTTTATTTGGGACAGATGTTGAATGATCAAAGGATTATTTTATCACTAGATTATAATTGCTTTTGGCAAATATATAATACAAAATTTGCATTGGCCATTGTAGAGTGCAGTATTTGTGCCAAGAAGCCTGGAATGATTTCTCATAGCAAAATTATGCGATCAATGTTCTGAACAGAGGGTATGATATATATGAAACCAAGGCACTTGATATTCCATTTGTTTCTGTTATGAAGTTATTGGTGCATTATTGAAATTTACTTGATCATCGAGAAGCATACAAAAAGTTGATGCTTAAGCTTTATATCTTCCCTAGTTGACGTTACTTCTACTCTACAGGAGTTTAACTAGTTAATTGCATTTAAACATTCTCATTAGTATCTTCTATTTGATATCCAGAAATATCTTGAGCAAAAATAAAGGTATCATGTATTGTGCCTGTGCCAGCTAGAGTATATAAACTATGACCTACCATGCTGACAGCTGACACATTGTTACAGAAAGATGTGCAAGTCTGTTAAAAGATATGCTATTGGTGCATTAAGATGCATTACTTTCTTTGTTTTCTTTTCACTTTGGACCCACATAATGGCTTTATTCTAGTTCAGAGATGTTTTGAATAAATAAACATTCTGGTATTCTAGCATCATTAATTATTCTAGATACCTGTGCTAATTGCTATCAAACATTGCATACCCAGTTTCTAGTAATCAATCATGGAAGCTAACATCTCACAATTATGTTCTCATATCAACAGTATTAATATGCTTAAATTTCATTATGGAAAGCAAGGTTTGAAATATTGTGGTAGGGGGGCGTAGCAGTCAGGTACCGATACAGTACATACCATGGCATGCCCTCATACTTATTCATGGTTTGCCGGGCAGTACAACAGAGTATATACTGCCGTCCATGATATGGTTTTTTTTCAAGCCTTCATGCAAAGTACAAGCAACCATATGACCGCTTAAAAATTTATATCGAAAAAGTAGTAGGGGTGAACATGTTAGAGGTGCATCGCACATGTTAGTTGCTAGTTTTAATAATTCTAGCTGCTTAAAATTCCATTATTTTAGAGATAAAAATTGAATTTTGATTTTTAGAAAGGAAAGAAAAGAATTGACTGGATTCTAGTTTCTGGCGCCCTGTGTTGCTCTTTTATCTAAACGAAGATCAAATCTAATCCCTCTTCTGAAAAGTAACAACATAAGGGATATTTATGCATGTACACATGCATTTGTATATAATCTATGTACATGTTTATCTAGTACTACAATATTTCAACTGAGTTTGTTCATACTTATATGTAGAGTATATATTATGAGCACTATTATGTCTCTCCTGAGACTGTCATCTCCTTGGATAATTCTGTAATTTTTTATTTTTCTTTTTCTATTTGTTCTGATAAAATTATGTAGTCGATGTTGTAATGCTGTGACAGTCTACGGACATTTGTCTTTCTATGTGATTTTTCAGAGTTATCAAATTAATTGCCCTTGTTTCTTTCTCTGTTTATGAAATTATGCTGATGCTGCATCCTTTATGGTATTCATTAACCTGTTATTTTCCTTAGTGTTGTGCTCTGGTAGTACCAGTAGAATTATGTATAACCCATGTATGAAAAATGGAAGCATTCATCGTCTGCCTCTTTTTTGGTTCTGGGTAGTTGCTGGGATGCAAGGAGTTTTGTTATTGCTTTTAGAGTATTGTGCAGCAGCTGATTTTGATATCTGTGGAACTGCCAGTTATGAAGCTTGGGTCATTTACAATTTTCTATCACTCTGCCTGGCATGGGTAGGAGGCCCTGGAGCTGTTGTTCTGAATTTAAGTGGCCAGGTTCTGAAGCCATCATGGTGCCTGATGACCTGCTGTTTCCCTGCTGTTCCCCTTGATGGGTATCTTCCTAGCCCATGTTTTGCTTTCCCTTCATAAAACTTTGTTTGTTAAAAACTTCATATTTCATGCTAGAAACTATCCACTAATATCTTATATGCTCAAAGTTGCTGAACAATTGAGCAGGAACAAGCTTGATGTGTTCATTCTCAATTGTGTTGTACATATTTGATCTTCTTGTTGAACAGATATTTTATACGGAGGTGTAAGCAGGGTACTTTGCAGTTCGTGATCCTGAAGCCCATCTTAGTCTTAATCACCTTTGTATTCTACGCTAAAGGAAAATATGAAGATGGAAATTTCAGTACAGATAAAGCATATCTTTATATTACAGTCATCTACACTATCTCATATTCAGTGGCATTATATGCTCTTGCCTTGTTCTATGTGGCATGCAGAGATCTACTTCGACCATTTAATCCAGTCCCAAAGTTTATAATGATCAAATCCGTTGTTTTTCTCACATATTGGCAGGTATGTTTCTCCATTGACCAAATGTTTTTCTTGTTTATGTGGCTCTTTAGCTGTGGACTGCTTTCACTCAAGTGGTATAGATCAGAAAGTCATGTTGAATTCTAGGTGCCTTGCATGGCATATTGTCATAGACTAAGAGGGATGCTTATAATGGATACTGGAATGTGTTTATGTCGTGAGATATAAGAAAAGTTTAATGCATGATTGTATGATGATAAGGTGGAAAAGCTATTCTTTGTGTATGTTACACAGCTTTGTGTATTGGAATAGAGAGTAGCGTCTGGTAAATTTAAAGAGGGAATAAGTATTATCATTCTATAAATTTTAGTTTCTTTTGGTTGTGATTGATGGTTATGGCTGATTAAGAAATGGCATGTAACTTGAAAATATCAAGAACTAAGTGTTAATTTTTAGCATAGGACTTCATTTGTTTGGAAGATTCTGAATTTTAATTAACCCATCTTTTCACTGGTATTCCTATTGAACTTGAAGCACCAGTTTCTTCTACAATATTGCCCCTAAAATCTATGGTTCCGGAATCTGATGATAGTGCATTTTAGATTGGATTCATAAGCACTTTTCAGTTACCTTTTGTGGAGGTTGAATGATGTTACATCTTCTTATTAGAAGAGCAGTGGTGTTGGGTGATTAGTGGAAACCTGCTGCTTATAGAAAACTTGAAGGACAAGATTTTATTACCATTATGCTGTCGATAAATTTGCTTTATATCCCAACTTATGCATATCATTTATTACCATGGGTGGGACTCTGGATGCATCGTCAGTCAACTTGTGGCACTGGCCTCAAAAAACTTGCATATTGGGCTGTGCATAAGTACTAATAAGCTCCTTTGCAAATGCAAACTTATCTTTTCTTAACAAAATTGGCCCTATCATTTCCTTGCAGGGTGTCTTGGTCTTTCTTGCTGCCAAGTCGGGCTTCATAAAAAGTGCAGAAGAAGCTGCTGATTTCCAAAATTTCATCTTATGCATTGAGATGCTTATTGCAGCTGTTGGTCACTTATATGCCTTTCCTTACAAAGAGTATGCAGGTGCTGATATCGGTGCAGCTGGTGGTTTGTTGGGAAGCCTTGGTCATGCCTTGAAGTTCAGTGATGTCTACCATGATACGGTTCACCAGGTGAGTTCGAAAATTATCTTAAGCAAATCAGTCAAGATCCACTTTGACATGTATTTTGTTGAAGTGGTTCTATATAGAGTTTGATGTGTATTATTTTTCCCTACAGTTTGCTCCTACGTACCATGATTATGTGCTTTATAGTAATAATGAATGGGATGAGGAAGCGAGGCCGTACCAAACGCGCACATTTGGACTGGAAATGGAAGCTTTGCCTGGGAACAACCAAATGGTTGGGAGAAAGATTGATGATATAGAGCAGTCTATTGTCTCTTCATCTGGCTCCAGTAGTCCGAAGATATCGAGCACACAGGACCCCACAAATCCAGAAGCAATTAAATCTTCATCGCTCAATGAAAGTACTTCAGCTACACAGTCGATTAATTTCTCAATGCTATTGGACAGAGATCTGTCAAACCCTGCTGAAGTTGCTTCTGCTGACGAGTCAAATAAATGATCTTGAATGAACGTGAACATCTAATGACAGAATATCCAGATGGCCATTTTCATGATCATGCCTAGAAATACACTTTTTCAGTTGGCTAGGAGCGTGCCAAGTCAATTTTATGCTGACATATGTATATCTTGATTTTTGCTAGTTCAATAGGCTTATAGATAAAGAGAATGCCTGGCTCTGGTTGCTTTACATAGTTTGTAAATATTAACAACTGTTGTTGTATTTGTGATTTATGTATGCCCATCATTTCCTTGATCTTAGTTTCTAATGTTGGTCATCTGTGCAACTTAAAAAGTATTTTGTTTGTGATCTAATGTTACTTCAAAATCTCACATCGTTTCCATTCTTTAGTGTGATAGCATCAGTATAGGCTCTTACTTTCGGCTTAGCCTTCGCAATGGGATGGCAGAAATGTACTGGAGTTGTTTCTTCTATTTCTACTCTCTCTGCAGATATAATTGTCACTCTCCTACAAATTCCATGCGATATATAGTTATTCAAGCATTTGTTGTTCTTCAGAAACAGTCGCTCAGATTAAAATTGCAGCATTTTGTTGGAAGCTTTGGTGGATGTCTGTGCCTTAATAAAGACGGTGTGCATTTCACATGGAAGTATGATTTTGAGTTCTTTTTAACTTTGGTAGTTCGACTCGTGAATCATGCCCCTTTGATAATTCAAATTACACAGCTGAACCGACCAAAAATAAACATGTGTCCCTTTGAATCAAAACATGTGTCCCTTGACTCAAAACATGTGTCCCCTTGTGTTAGTTGCCTACGTGCCCTTACATATACATTCAACCAAAAAGCTACAGAGCTATCAGATACCTATTCTACCATTAAACACTAAGGTCTGCATGCGTGAGGCTATGGTCGTGCATCTCTCTCTCGATGCAACCCGTCCGTTCCACTAGCATGCTTGCAAATGTGCTCTCTCATCATTTCATTTGCAACTGAGCCATAGTTCATGTCCTATTCAACAAATTAGTAACTCTGCAAAGTAGCTGCATCACATTAAACTCTCTAAATTCTCTAAATAGTTATATCTCATTAAACTCGATAATCTCTATGATGCATAGCCATTCCAACTTGTTGGGATTAGCTTTATGGATTTTGATTCGCCAAAGTATTCTTGTCTACGGTGAGCTTTAAAGGCTCATGAATTTTTATTCGTTAGGTATTTGTTAGTCAAGGTCGTCTGTTATGTTATTTCAAGTGTATTACCTTCTTCCCCTTTGCAACCTTCAATAAAAATTAAAAATATTTTTTTTTTTTGGAGCTTTCAAATCATCAGAGGGCTCTCATCGAAATTCTACCGGTGAGACTTTGTACAGGTCCACCAGCGCGCATGAAGCGACGTCCTTTTTCCATCCCGACCGATAGCTCCCCCGACTCCTCCGGCATGGTCCCGCTCGGGCCGAATTTGAACCACAACAAGTATGAAGCTTCATTTTGCTTCTTCGTAGGTTTTAAAGAACTGTTGTCTCTTTTCTAATGTTGGCTTCACAGTTGAATTGTTTTCTTAATAATTCATTAGCAACTTGGAATTCCTCTAACTCCATAACATTTACCTCGAATTTCAAGATGGGGGGCTCATAGCTTTCTACATAGGTAGCATAAGAAATATTTGTGGATTTTATGTGACCCTTTTCGTTATCTATAATCAGTACTAATGAAGTCGAAAATATTCTGTCCAAAGTAATTCTTCTACTGGACGAGAAGTATATTTCTATGTCACTATCCGGCATCTCAATTATTTTTTCGGCCTTAGTTTTCTAAGCCTTCTTTGGGTTTACTTCTTGAGTTAGCATCCATTTTTCCAGAAGAATAATTTCTTCCCACGTAGACTGTTTTGGCGTGATCTAATTATTTTTAGGATTAGTGATGAAAAGCATCCTTAGCCCTGTAGGAGTGGCTCTCCTAGATCCAAAACAAATAGTTGACAAGGCTTTGTAGTAGACTCTATAGGTTACAACCATGTTTTCCATTCCTGGCTTCATTTCATTACCTGATGTTTGCACGTTCAATGTTAAGCAATCTAATATGTTAGGATCAGTTAATGAAACTGAGAAGTCAGGAAAGGTGTCCAAGAATGCAGGCCCATCGCTTAGGCTGGCTTCTATTAGACCGAGTAGAGAGTCAGGAAACATTAAATTTCTAAAGTCTCTAACGCATCTTAGAATGGTTGCATTAAGACCTTTTCTAGTTAAAGGCCATATTGCTACCTGTACCAAGCTTATATAGAGGTAGTTGTATTTTGACTGAAATCGGGCCCCGCTTAGATCCTTTGATCCCAAAAGTTGGATTGTCTTCTAGGTTGAATCTCTGAATGAGATTTTTCTATAGTCTTAATATAATAGTTGGCTCTATACAATAAGATACCTTGATAATATATTTCTTTAACATGTATTTTTGGTATTTTCTAATTTTCTATACTCTTTTCTAGAGCTTGAAAGCATATAGACCGGGAATTTTTGATAGATATTGCTCTAGTAAATACGAGTTTCTCTTGGTCGTCAATCCTAATGTTGCTCTTAGTGAGGGACTTAATGAATCTAAACATGATTTCGATTTGGTCTCGGATCATCTGGACAGTGCTCAATCACAGTCTCAAAAAGCCCTTAACACGCCCCCTCAGCTCAAATAGGTACAACACGGGACTCATTACTGCTCTACATGCCTTAGTGAACCTAGCCTTCCTCTTCACCACAAAGCTAGATAATACTACTTCCCCCAACAAAAAGCACCATGTGGCTTTAATATCAATTTACGCAAGCAGCGAGGTATATACTAGGTGCACTTTAAGCAAGCTGCGAGGTATATACTATGCCCGCACCAAGGATATACCAAGTGGCACAAACCTAGGACATAACTAGCAACTACGAACTAAGGTATCTATAAGCAGGTTAATATTGAGTAAACAAAACGAACATTATAATTAAACAAGGAGCAATTAATTACCTTAGATGGTCTGACTATGCGTTATAGTTCATTCTGGATTAACTGATATCCGAGCGTAATCCTATTAAGAATAGTTAGCCGTGCTATAGTACTGCTACAGTGTTTGCTACAGTTTTACTACAGTACTGCTGCAGTGTTTTGCTACAATATTTTATATCAGATCTGCATTCGACCCTAGTTTAAAAGAAAGATAACAAACTTAGGAATAAAGAAAATGAACTCCAGATACTTATCATTAAGATAAAGAGGATGCTTACAAAAGTTTCATAGACTTTTTATGCACACCAGTAGGGAGGATCACCCAAAACATAAACTTCACTCTAAACACACTCTTAGCTAATTACAATGGATTTACAGAGAGGGATAGTTCGGGAGTGAAAGAAAATGAGAATATCGAAAGAGAGGGAAAGTGGATATGAGAGAGACAGGGAGTGGATCAGAATGGATGGATGAGAGGGGATATGGGTGGAAAGGTGAGTGGAGATGGAAGTAGAAGTGGAAGTGTGGGAGAGAGTTGAGGAGAGAGAGTGGAGGTTGCAAATGTGTGGATGCCCTGCGGATAAGCCTTCTAAGTTCTATCCCATTTTGTAGGTGAGGAGCTCCTCCAAGTTTAAGCCTCGTTTGAGTTCGAGACTCAATTCTTTCCGAATTATGGTGGGTACTTCGGTCAGTTGCCTTGGAGAAAATCTTTACTATTGATGTCACTTCAAGTTTTTACTGTAGGCACCGGGGGCGAATTTTGCCGGTAGATGTCCTGTCGGATTTTTGCCGCAGACAACTTTGTCCCAACTTTTTATTACGGACATCCTAGAGGAAATCTAGATGTTACTTCATTTTTTTTTACTGAAGTCATCTGAAACCACTATTCTTGAACATCTCGTTGCAGTGGGTTTTTCTCCTGATTTCTTGGCTGGAATCCTTTTCTGTCTGATGACATTTTTTTTCTTTTTTCTTAACTTCGGAGATGGCCAATATACTCAGAGTTGATGTGGAGTAGAGGGGCGGTCTTCGATATCATTATCCACTTGGGCGAGGCATTCCCGGATGCTTTCTTGAACCAGTAGTTCATACTGGACTTCTTCTAGGTAGTTGTGGATGTTTAAAAGGGGTTCCCTTGAACTTTCTTCAACCTGAACATCTACCTCTAATTCGGTGGTTACCCGAATCCTGCCGTTCGACCAACATTTCTGATGCTCCAATTCCTTTGCTTTATAGTACAGTTCAACATAAGAAGAGATTTTGCATTTCTTAAGGTCAAATGCATCTAAGCGGTCCTTTTCCTCTGTTATAGATCCTTTGGGCATATCTTCGCCATGGCCAAGTCATCTGATATGGACGCATCACCTCTGCTATTTCTCGTTCTTCTATTCCACTATAGATTTCTACCTTTAAAAAATCTTCATCTCCTTTTACTTCATATAGCAGAGTAGCCACCACTGCGGAAAATATTTGAAGGGTGGCAAAGCAGTCTAGCGAAATCAACCTAATAAGCCCTTTGTTCATGGCTCTGATCTGGTTCTCATTGGTGAAGGTGTTTAAAGAGTGTATAGCTAGCTTGGGAAATTTGAGGTCGTTTATTAGGAACATTTTTAGTTCCATGAACAATCTGTTGATCTTATGAGGTTGTGTTGCCAGATCGTGCATAACTTCTAGGAGTTCTTTGGTTAGAACATTTTGAGCCTTTTCCTAACAAGTCTAGCCTTTTGAATTTGACCATTGAGGGTGTCCCTGTTAGGTTACAAAGACCATAGAGTGTAATTAGTTCCGGATTTCCTTCAGATGATTGTTCGCCTGACACTTTAATCTGTTCCTTAATAGTTCTTAGTGTTTTCTCTTTTTCTGCTAAATGGTGAACTAGGCTTGTCATAGCCCCCCTAATATCTTTTTTTTGTTTAAGATATGATTTTCCTAGATTCCATTTCTATGGAATAAGTTTCAGAAGAAACCCCTGGGTTAAAAATGGGAGATATTAGCTGGGTTTCAGCTCAGTGCATTTTCTTCTCAGTCTCCCTTTGGGGTAGTTTTCCCAATGATTGTCATTTTGGAATTGGAATGGTATGCACCTTCTTGTGTTCCATTTCCCTACAAAAATTCATGGGAGACGAAGTCAGAAAGGGAGTTTGTTATCCCTTTTATATATTCGATGTTAATCAAAGCATTAGCGTATTGCTTGCCATCAGGCAAAGATTTGTTAAGATACTAGATTTTTAATAATTTTTTGTAAAACATCTTTTGCTGCATTACAGGTGATGCATAGGAGAATGCATTGGTTTAACAAATCTCCCTAAAGTTTTGTAATGACTTTGAAGCTGGGAAGTATTTTTGTTTAATTGTCGAATACTTCTTATGCGTATCATTCCAAGTGCGAGAGGTAAATCTTACCAACTGCGCCTTGTTATCCCTTCTTTTGTTCAGTGAACATCCATATTCATGGTCAGATGCATTTGTTTCAATGATTTTAAATACATCTTAATGAAGTTTTAGATAGGAAAGGTATTTTAACTTTTCTTTTATTTGTCTTATTGATTTTGCATGTTACTCCATCCATGCAGCTGGATTTTTCTTCAATCGATCTGTTAAAATTTATTTATCCTTTGCAAGAGATTCATAAAACTCGAAAATATAATTAAGGCATCCTAAGAATCTTTGCAACTATTTTTTATCATTAATTTCATTAGGATGTTTATCTGTAAATTATGTAACTCTATTTATGAGAGCGATTTGATCATACATAATCTAAAATCCTAAAAACTGTGTTTCTGCTTGAAATAGTTTTATGTTTCCTGTAGAAACAGCTAATCCATTTCTTATTATTACTTTACAAAATATATTGAGGTGTTTCTAGTGTTGGTCTATATTTTTTGAAAATAATTAGTATATCATCAATATATACTATGACAAAACTAGTATATGGAAGAAATATTTCAGTCGTGATCTTTTGAAATTTCGGAGGGTACATTCTTTAATCTGAAAAGCATTACGTTCTATTTGTAATATCCAAAAGGGATGGTAAACACCGTTTTGTAACGGTCGTCTTCTTTTATTTGGATTTGCCAGGATAACAATTTCATATCAAACTTAGAGTATATTCGAGATCCTTGGATCCTCTTATGAGATCTTGCTTGTTAGGAATTGGATATCTCATCCATTGTAATACTTTGTTTTGAGGCATGTAGTTGATTACTAGCCTAGGGACTCCTCTTTCCTTTTCAGCCGCATTTTCGTTATAGAATGCAGCACAGCTCCAAGGAGAGGAGCTTTTTCTAATTTGTTTTTTCTCAAGTAAAAATTCGCTTTCATCTTTGCATATTTCTAAAAGTCTTTGATTCATTTGTATAGGCCTAGCCCTAGTCAAAATTTTTTGTTCATCAAACTCAGGAACAGAAGGTAAGCTTATTTGATATTTTTTTCGGTACCAAAATATTGAGTGTAGCTCAGCACAAATGCTCTCTTTAAATTGATTTTTCAAAGCCCTCTTGGAACTTAGGATTGGATAGGGCTTTATCTATCCTAGTATTTTGTATTTCATATGATAGCTCATTAACAAACCTTTCTTTGTATTCAATCACTTCTTTTAGCTTATTGAGAAAAGATGCTTCAAGTTTGGAACAAAATTTGAATATTTGCCATTTACCATCAATTTGGGTTGTAATACCCTCTTCTATCACTGTAAAGGGGATTTCTAGAATAACTCCTTGTCATAGATTTTTAACTAATAAGAATGTTGTCTTAATATAGGTTTTTCTTATATAGACATGAATATCTGGGATTTTTTTAAAACTTACCCTAAGTTCTCCACCATTGCCTGTATAAACTTTATGGGTTGATTTTTTAAAGTACCTGGAAGGGATTAATCTTCCTCTAATGCAGTTTACATTAGCTCCTGAGTCTACTAGAGTTCTGTGTTTGAATTAAATTTCTTTAATTTTATACTGGATTTCACAATACCATTTGGGTTTCATGAATCTTTCTATAGAGCATGTAAACTCTAAAAGTTCTCTTGTACTAAGTGGTTCTTGTCTGATTCTACGATCTGCTCTAGTTCTTCATCCATCCTTTCCTCGGATTCTCTTATTTTCAAAAGTTCTAACTTTTCCTTTAATAATTGTATTTTTTTATTAGGTTTTTTCCCTTAATAAGTTGTCAGGACTCGTTTTCTTATTACTCTACTTGGACTTCCTTAGTCTTTTGAAGACTTCATCAAGAGAATTGAAATCATGCCTTTTTTTCAAAAATTTGGAGGGATTTTACCTCCTGACCCTTTGTCATGGTAAAGAACTTGGTGAGCTGATTCCTTCACTCCTCTAGGTCTTTTAGAGAATCGATCATATTTATAATAAACTATTCTTCATTAGTCAATACCATTACATCAGCATCACTGGATTGACCTTTCGCTGTAATATTCATCATGGCATGAACAACTTTTGATTTCATCTTCCTCTTCAATGTCTAGGTTTAGATTACTAATGAGGTCTTCTAATTTTTCTTTTATTTCATCGAGGTTGTTACCTTTGGCAATCTCTTAAATTTTCTTCTTGATTTCTCTTTTATTGCATCTGTTTGCGTTATGTCCTCTTCGCTTGCATTTGTAGTAGGTTGGAGTTTTCGGTGGAGGTGGTGTCCATTTCTTTCCTCCTTTTCCATATACTTTGTCAATCTTTCTTTTGGGATTTTTCGGAGCTTTTTTATCATAATACTTCTTCTTATATTCTTTTGATTTTTTGTTTCTTTTGATATGGTTTGTCTTGTTGGAATCCAAATTGATAGCAAAAATCACCTAGCTCTTTCTTCCCATCATCTTCTATTTTTTCAATTGATCCTGAATTTTTAGGTAATTACACAGTTCAACCCCAACTCTCTAAATTTTTTGGGCTACTTTGCCCATGTCTAACTGGCTATAAAATATTCTTCCTTCACCCTCATTTCTTAAATGAGTCTTAACCTTTTTTCCAAATAAGAGTCGAAGAACCAAGATGAATTTCTCTTTCCAAAAGTGAAAGAGTACATTTAGGATTAATGTCTGATGGTTGATTTGTCAAAAAAAATGTTGTCAGGGTCTCTCTTTACAGAGTTCAGGATTTCTTGCGACTGTTGTCCCAAAAAGCCCGCAACTACCATCTGAGCCGCAACCTTTTCTGAGTTTCCATGGACTTTTATAAGCATTAGAATACATAATCATCTGATGACATATGGTGAATATTTGGTATTTTGTAAATACATCAAGATTCTATTCGACCAGGCTTCTTCTGTCAAACTGAACTGCAACTTCAGTGTCGGGTGTTTCCTCGAACTGCAAGTCTGCATGTGTGGGTCTAGGATAATAATTTTAATCTTAGAGGCTTAAACTATTTGTTCATAGGCTGAGATTTTATTTACCTCATCATCCTTTATGGGTTTTCTTGGTGATTTGTCTTCTCTTTCTTCTGAAGGAGTATCCTCTTCTGAGTTTTTTTCTTCAGAATTTTCTTTAGATAGATGATTTATTGTGTCTTTAATTTTAAGAGAAGACTCCTCATTGATAATTCATGAATTAATTTCTCCAAAAAGGACAGTCCTAGTTTTACTCCTGAGTCCGACTCATGAGATGTAAACATAGGGGCAACATTTTTTAATGAAGATGTTTTACTATTTTTTTGGGGTGGCTTAACTTGTTTTAGTTGAGGAATCTTTTTACCATCAGGGACAGTATGTACTATCATATCTGTCTCTTCTTTCTTTTCCAGAAGGATTGTTTCAATTTTCTTCATTTGCTTTTCTATTGATCTAAGAGCTATATTTGTGAAGTTTTGTTACTCCACTATTTGTTCCAAATGATCGATCTTGGTGGTTTCGTTAAGTCCTTTAGTGCATACTTTTAATGGACTAGCTCGTACTCCTCCTACTTATATGGTTTTGAAGGGCGGATTTACAAACTCCACTTCAACCCCTCTAGCTATCTTCCATGTGTTTGAAAGATATTTGATAACTGCTACCTGTATGTCTGCGGAACAGCTCAAGCCCTTACAAAATATTCATTTTCATACCAATCAAAAAAGAGAATGTTCCTTTCTTCTACCCTCATTTGATGTGGTATATTTCTCTGATGAAGCTTTATTTTGCTTCATCGTTGGTTCTAAAGAGCCATAGTCTCTTTTCTCTATTGGCTTTAGAGTTGAAGTCTTTTCTTAATAATTCTTTATCAATTTGGAATTCCTCTAACTCAATAACATTTACCTAAAATTCCGAGATGGATTTTATGTAATTTTTTAGATCTATACTTTTATATCAACTTTGTCTTCTGTCACTCTACCTAATTTTTCTCAGATAGAGAGCTTGATCAAAATTTTATTCGTAAATAAAACTTTCGATTTGACCAACCCATTTCAGGACCTAAACGATGGAATTTCATCTCAGATTCAACCCCCTAGGGTGTTAACCTAAAGTTATAGATCTCGAAAGGTTATTTCATTTCAAAAAAAAAAAAAAAAATCTCAATTGAGCGTCGTATGACCAACTTATGGCCTCTAGAAGTTTCTCCTCTAATTCGGCTTCCTGTTGTGGTAGATCTTGCTTCTGAATCATATCCAGTCCTGTTCATCGTAGTTAAAGTAATCTATATCAGGTTTAAGGATCCTTCTGAATCAGCAAAAGATAAGAAGATGGATAATAAATTAATATACACTCTCTCTAATTGAACTCTCTTGGGTTTGCTCAACCATACACCACTGAAAGAGCTGTTTCACCCTTCTCATTTCTCAAAGGACAATTGTTAAGCCCTTCACTCCAAGCTTTCCTGAGCCCCAAGGTCTCATTTTTTTGATAATATTAGTTCTATCGTAGTGAGCGGAAAACTAGCTCCTGTGTCTCTCTAGAAAACAATCGGAAGCACCGTCCTCATTCTGTACGGAGATCGAAAGATGTGTTGATTGCGAACTATCATATAAACCTAGTCAGAATTAAAGACCGCGCAACTTGTATAAAGATGAGATGAGACATGAGTGGCTGTTCCAAGGAAATTTGTTAATAGGAGATGGCTGTGAGTTGTCTTTGAGTCCACTGTTTGTTTTCTGCTCCAAAAATACATCTAAACGTAAGAACAAATCTGCTGCTTTATTCTACCAGAAAGTGATTAACATAAAATTCATGCTATTAGTTTTAATATTAGTATGTTTTAGTATAATCTTGAAAAAGGAAAAGTCATCATTAATTTTATTAAATAATGTCTATAACAGAACCATGTGTCTGCACATAGATTAATTAAGGAGAAATTCTAGCGCAAGAAATGAATTCCAGCTCCTGTTGCCTCACATTTTTATTTCCTTGAGAGGCCGCCTAAATTAGAGAATACTCTCAGCTACAGTTATTCCCTTCCAATACAAGGCCAACATTTAGGAATTTATTCGTACTCCAAATAAACCCAACTCAAACCGTCGACCAGTGCCATCAGGTGAGCTAAGTTCTTCTAGAAACGCAGAAGGAATGGGGGGAAATTTGCAAGAAAAAGGGACGAGGCAAAGAATCGCCAATACCTTCAGCTCCCAGTGATGACTTGCCTGCCTCCAAAGGATGATGCTCCTGGGAACGGAGAGATGCACGATCCAAGCTTCGCAGAAGGTGGTGAGTACAAAAGCCGGAGTCACTCCTATGGGGAGCCTTAAATCAAAAACAAGGAGCCCCAAGTCGGTAAGCCAACCTTACTAAGGTAGGGAACTGAGCATAGCCAGAATGGCTGGCTAAGCTACTGGTGATAGGAGCATATGAAGGTATAATATTCTTTAGAAAAGGAGTTCCCAAAATTATATCTTGTGTTAAATTTTTAACTAACATAAAAGATGTTTCAATACAAACATCTTGATTACAGATATGTGCTTTAGGTATTTTATACCTGATTGGTAACTTATTTCCTCCAGCTGCAGTTAATGACTGTACTGTCTTTTGAAAATAAGTTGTTGGAATTAATCCTTCCTGGATGCAGTTCAGATCTGCGCCGCTATCTATTAATGCTTTGGCATTTTCCAGTACAAAACTCTTGTTGATTACTAGATTTATTTTTATATACCATTTTTGGTATGTTATCTGGTTTAATATATTTAAATAATCAGGAAGATCATTTGTTTCCTGTTTTATATCCTTATCTTTTATAAAGGATGTCTGAGACTCTTCTCTTGCATTTTCTAGGCTAGATATTCTAGTATTAAACCGTTCATTTTCATTTTTTAACATAGATATTTCTATTTTTAGCTGTTTTATTTCATGTTTTAAATCTTGTAAAGAAACAGGTTTTTCTTTTATCTTATAACTATTGAATCTATTCATAACTTCTTGAAACTGATATCCTTTATTAGGTAATATTAATCTTGACGATTCTCTGTTATTTGGGTTCTTTTCTATTAGAAATTCTAATAACTGTTTTTTTATATTGTGATCAGTAATTTGATCTATGACTTTTAATATCTCTTCTTGACTGTTTGTCAGTACATTTAATGATCTCATTCCTACAAAAGATTTTCAATAATCTTTGTCACATTGTACTGTATTACATTGACATTTATCTGACTTTGTTTGATCTTCTGATGAAGTTATTACTTCATTTATCTCACCCTCTGATGAGCTTGAATAATTACTGTCTTCTTCTGAAGATGAGTTTATCATAAGTTTCATTAACTGGGTTTTCAAATTATCATCTATTTCTAAGGAATTAATTTTCCTTCGCATTGAGCATCTATTTGCATAATGCCCAAATCTACCACACCTATAACATTTAGGTTCTTCTTTGATAACTCTCTTTTTCTTTTTTCTCTTAATAGCATGTTTTTCTTGCTGTTGTTGCTTCTTTTTAAAGTATCTTCTTTGCTTATATGCCTTATACTCTTTACGAGGTGTTTTATATACATATTTTTTGTACCTTCTTTTCTAATTGTAACAATTCTGTTCCTATGCAATATAAGTATGCATTTGTATAATTTTGAGCTCTTATTAGAGTGTTTAACTCTCTGATTGTTATATGAGCATGTTCCATCTTACTTAAGTTGGAATAAGCCATTGCTTCAGTTGACTGAAGTTTTATCATTTGTTGCGGAGGAAAGGGTGAGTTTATTATCTCATCCTGTACCGTTGTCCATGTTTTTTGGAGAACTAATATTTCTTGGTTTTTCTCATTTGTATAAAATTTCAAAAACCAAGGAGTAAAATATTCTATCTTTTGATAGTATTCCAGTTCCTCATAATATTTATTTTTATAGTATCTTAATTCTAGCGGAGAAAATTTTTCCAAATACCATATTCTGAAGGGTTTATTACCTTCTGATTGAAACTCTTCATTGAGTTTTCTTCTTATGTAGCTTCCTTGACTATAATCCATTAAATATGGAAACTCATTTCTGATCGAGTAGGAGATTCCTTACTCTTATAAATTCCATAGGGAATATTATTTTTACTTATATTTATTTCTTCTACAACATTTGTCTCATTGTTTCTAGTTCTGGAAGTAGAAGGCCTTGTATCGAAACTTCTACTTGACATTGACCTGCCAATTTTAGGAATTTTGACCTTTCTTGTAGAATTATTAAACATGATTTCTACAGACCCATCAGTCATTTGAATTATCTGGTCTATGTTCGTGTTTACTATTGGTGGTGTTGGAATTTCTTCTTCTATAGACCATGATTCTGGAAAATTTATTTCATTCCATGAAATTAATCTATTTGTGGCTATTCTCGTTGTTTCTAGATTTGTATATACTAGAGTTGTTTGACCCTTTTGGGTATCTACTATGTTTTTAGGTACTAGAGTGTTTAGTACCTTAAAATGAAGTCTATAGCTTATTGCTATTACTTCTGAACCTGGTATAAAGTCATAACCAGATGTTATTATATTTAGTTTTAAGGCTTTATATAAATTTGTGTCTGTCAAAGATAGACTAAGGTTTGGAACACAGTTGAAATACACTGGTCCATGACAGAGGCTAGTTTCCACCACCACTGCTAAGGAGTCTTTAAATAGATTACATCTCCCATCTCTGATGGTTGACATTAAACTAGTATTATTTCCTAGTAAAGTTAATGGTTTAAAAGCTACTTGAATCATTCCTATATGTAGGAACTGATACTTTTTTCTATATTTTTCAATATCTTCTTTCTTTAATAATTTAAGGGTTTGTGGTGTTCCATCTATTTGGAATGTTTGTTCAATTGTTTTTATTATCATCTTTGAACTGAAATCCCATCTACCTATATGATAGATTTCATTGGGTAATACTTTTGGAATTGTCCAATTATTAATTTCATCCATTGATTTTGGATATTCAATGAGTTGAGCATTTTTTACAAGATGATTATCTTGTTGATGTATGGAAGGATGTTCCATAATTGTAGCAGAATGGTGAATAGGAGATATGAATATATAATATTATTGATCTTAAAAGAATTTATCTTATGCTAGTTTCTATAATTATTAGACTTTTAATTATTTATCCTATCACAGGACTCTGTCTTTTAAATCTTATCAATCTTGCTAGATTCATACCATATCTGAGTTTTGGTCTATAAGTCCCTCACGGATGCGGCCTGAACACCCTATCTCGCCATCCCGGCTTTTAGCGGGTACAAATGGCCTTCCTACGGACCATTGCTCAGTTATGATATTAATTAGCATGAGATTAGATTACAAGACATTAAAAATTAAAGTCTAATAAGTACAGAAAAGAGAATAAAATAAAAAGTTTTAAGGTCTGAATATTATACCTTCATATGCTCCTATCACCAGTAGCTTAGCCAGCCATTCTGGCTATGCTCAGTTCCCTACCTTAGTAAGGTTGGCTTACCGAGACTTTTCCCCTGCGCTTATGTCTCGGCCTAATACCCTTACTAATGATAGTTGCCTACAGATTACCGACCCGAGGTACTACCAGTAGCCTCCCTCTTGGGTTCGGGGCTATTGAACTGAGAACGCCAACTTGGCTCTGATACCAATTTTTAGTGAAGAGAGGAGAGAACAATTTTGAGTGAAGAGAGGAGAGAAAGTAACTAAGAGAGAAGGGATGCAACTAAGAGAGACAAGATGAAAGAAAGTAATTCTTCCTTCTATATTTTTTCGCCTTCTTTTCTTTCTATTTGACCCTTCTGGGTTTTCTTGCATGTCATATGCAAATTGGTGACAGAAATCACCTAGTTGGTGTTTTTCTGTTTGTGCTTGCTTTTTTATTTGTTTTTTAAGTTTTAAATCATTACATATATTTAATCCTTCTTGAACACATACTCCTATAATTTGTCCATAGGTGTATTGTTCATAATTTATATTTATTCCACCCTGTCTATCTCTTAAAGTTTTCTTTATTCTTGCCGCAAATAAATATGGCAATCCATCTATAAATTTAGATTTCCATAATTCAGAGTTAGGATCATTTACTTGAAATACTCTGGTCATAAAGGTATCCTTATACCATCTAAAATGCGTTAAAGTAGGGCATTTTAGATTAAGTAATAGAGTTCTCATTGAATCTCCATCTTTTAATTCTAATCCTACAAAATGTTGGATTATGGTTACACACAAAGTATATACCGCATCTTGTTCAGTGTCTATACCTATTGTACCACTGCTAGTTGGCCTATCTGGCTCTACCTTTATGGTTTTTATATGTCCCATAATTTCATTCCTTTGGGTGTCATTTAAATATGCCTGCCACCATCCTTTTAACTGACCTATAAATCCAGCTATTATGAATTTAACAATTTCATGATCAGTGTTACCATTCTGTTGGCAAATTGTTGAATACATCATTATTCTATGTATTACATCTAAAATCTGTTTATCAGACATTCCATCTATATTCCATTCATAGATGTGTTTTCCAGAATAAGAATTCTGAAATGGTTCTCTCTCCTCATGTAAGACATCTAATGGAGAGGGCCTTTTGTAATAATATTTTTCTAATGGTCTAGGTTCATATTTTATCGGATTTATTTTTAGTTCATTCATCTGTTCTTCAAACTCATCTAAGTCTGAGATATCTTTTTCAGATAATTGTTCATCTGAATCTATTTTAAGGGTTTGTGCAATTTTATTGCATATTTCTTCTGAACTACTTTCGTCTGATTGTTCGCTATCAGGGTTAGTCCTAGAATTCCTATTAACTACCCCTATATGTATTCCTTTTAATTTTTCTTCTAAAACTTTTATGAACTCTGCATTGGGTTTTTCTAGTCTGAAGTTTTTTACTTCTGGAGGTGGTTGGATTACAGGAGTTATTGATTCCTTATCTTCCTGTTTAGGATTTTCTTTTAATTTTTCTAAAATTTTTATATCTCTCTCCAGGTCTTTATGTACTGCATTTAATTTCTTTTCTAATTGTAACAATTCTGTTCCTATGCAATATAAGTATGCATTTGTATAATTTTGAGCTCTTATTAGAGTGTTTAACTCTCTGATTGTTATATGAGCATGTTCCATCTTACTTAAGTTGGAATAAGCCATTGCTTCAGTTGACTGAAGTTTTATCATTTGTTGCGGAGGAAATGGTGAGTTTATTATCTCATCCTGTACCGTTGTCCATGTTTTTTGGAGAACTAATATTTCTTGGTTTTTCTCATTTGTATAAAATTTTAAAAACCAAGGAGTAAAATATTCTATCTTTTGATAGTATTCCAGTTCCTCATAATATTTATTTTTATAGTATCTTAATTCTAGCGGAGAAAATTTTCCCAAATACCATATTCTGAAGGGTTTATTACCTTCTGATTGAAACTCTTCATTGAGTTTTCTTCTTATGTAGCTTCCTTGACTATAATCCATTAAATATGAAAACTCATTTCTGATCGAGTAGGAGATTCCTTACTCTTATAAATTCCATAGGGAATATTATTTTTACTTATATTTATTTCTTCTACAACATTTGTCTCATTGTTTCTAGTTCTGGAAGTAGAAGGCCTTGTATCGAAACTTCTACTTGACATTGACCTGCCAATTTCAGGAATTTTGACCTTTCTTGTAGAATTATTAAACATGATTTCTACAGACCCATCAGTCATTTGAATTATCTGGTCTATGTTCGTGTTTACTATTGGTGGTGTTGGAATTTCTTCTTCTATAGACCATGATTCTGGAAAATTTATTTCATTCCATGAAATTAATCTATTTATGGCTATTCTCGTTGTTTCTAGATTTGTATATACTAGAGTTGTTTGACCCTTTTGGGTATCTACTATGTTTTTAGGTACTAGAGTGTTTAGTACCTTAAAATGAAGTCTATAGCTTATTGCTATTACTTCTGAACCTGGTATAAAGTCATAACCAGATGTTATTATATTTAGTTTTAAGGCTTCATATAAATTTGTGTCTGTCAAAGATAGACTAAGGTTTGGAACACAGTTGAAATACACTGGTCCATGACAGAGGCTAGTTTCCACCACCGCTGCTAAGGAGTCTTTAAATAGATTACATCTCCCATCTCTGATGGTTGACATTAAACTAGTATTATTTCCTAGTAAAGTTAATGGTTTAAAAGCTACTTGAATCATTCCTATATGTAGGAACTGATACTTTTTTCTATATTTTTCAATATCTTCTTTCCTTAATAATTTAAGGGTTTGTGGTGTTCCATCTATTTAGAATGTTTGTTCAATTGTTTTTATTATCATCTTTGAACTGAAATCCCATCTACCTATATGATAGATTTCATTGGGTAATACTTTTGGAATTGTCCAATTATTAATTTCATCCATTGATTTTGGATATTCAATGAGTTGAGTATTTTTTACAAGATGATTATCTTGTTGATGTATGGAAGGATGTTCCATAATTGTAGCAGAATGGTGAATAGGAGATATGAATATATAATATTATTGATCTTAAAAGAATTTATCTTATGCTAGTTTCTATAATTATTAGACTTTTAATTATTTATCCTATCACAGGACTCTGTCTTTTAAATCTTATCAATCTTGCTAGATTCATACCATATCTGAGTTTTGGTCTATAAGTCCCTCATGGATGCGGCCTGAACACCCTATCTCGCCATCCCGTGATGACTTGCCTGCCTCCAAAGGATGATGCTCCTGGGAACGGAGAGATGCACGATCCAAGCTTCGCAGAAGGTGGTGAGTACAAAAGCCGGAGTCACTCCTATGGGGAGCCTTAAATCAAAAACAAGGAGCCCCAAGCTTTCTCAAGGTGGGGTCCAGCAGAAAGCTGCAAAACACTCCTCATTTAACTTTTTCACTTAAAGCTGGTTTATTTATTCGTAGAAAAATAGCCGTTGGGTTGTTTGAGCGAGCCGCGCCCTCGAAAATATGGCCGTTGGGAGCTCCGTAACGGCTATTTTTTGCTCTTCGCCTGGCCCTCTTTTTTTTTTTTTTGACCGACCGTTGGAGACTCGAGCAACAGCAACTTTTTTCCACGGAGGTCCCCTTTCCTTTTAAATTCTCCACCCCGGTTTGCCGTCATCACTCATTACCATACCTCTCTCTCTCTTTCTGAGTTCAATCCCCTACCCTTCCTGCTGCTTCTCTGGCCAAAGAGAAAGAGAGGTTATTATAATTCAAAAAGATGAACGACCTGATGACCAAATCCTTCCTCAGTTATGTGGACCTCAAGAAAGAGGCTCTCAAAGACCTGGAATCTGGGGCAGAGGAGGATGGCATCGAGATGACAGCAGCTGCGGCGGATGAGAACCTCCGTCGCTTCTTCGAGGAGGCCGGGCTGGTGAGGGAAGAGATGGGCTCGATCCGGGACCTCCTGGCGCGGCTCCAGGACGCCAACGAGGAGAGCAAGTCCCTCCACAAGCCGGAGGCTCTCCGCTGCCTCCGGGACCGCATCAACGCCGACATCGTCCAGGTGCTCAAGAAGGCCCGGGCCATCCGTGCCCGGCTGGAGGCCATGGACCGGTCGAATGCAGCCAACCGGAGGCTCTCCGGGTGCCGGGAGGGCACCCCGGTCGACCGGACGAGGACGTCCGTGACCAACGGGCTGAGGAAGAAGCTCAAGGAGCTGATGATGGACTTCCAGGGGCTGAGGCAGAGGATCATGGCGGAGTACAACGAGACGGTGGAGCGCCGCTACTTCACCGTGACGGGGGAGGTCCCCGACGAGGACATGATCGAGAAGATCATATCCAACGGGGAGAGCGAGGAGCTGCTGAAGAAGGCCATCATGGAGCACGGGAGGGGGAAGGTGCTGGCCACCCTGCACGAGATCCAGGACCGGCACGACGCGGCCAAGGAGATGGAGCGAAGCCTGCTGGAGCTCCACCAGGTGTTCCTGGACATGGCGGTCTTGGTGGAGGCCCAGGGCGAGCAGATGGACAGCATCGAGCACCACGTCACCAGCGCGTCCCACTACGTCAAGGATGGGACCAAGGAGCTCCGCTGCGCCAAGGAGTACCAGAGGAGCAGCCGCAAGTGGTTGTGCATCGGGGTGCTCCTGCTGCTGATCCTTATTCTGGTCATCGTCATCCCCATCGCCACCAGCTTCAGTAAATCCTAGACTGCGGATCAGTGTTCTCCTCCTTGTGCATTCCAGCTTCTTTCGAGGGTTGGAGTTCTGCTCAAGCTCCTCACAGAGTCCGAAAACTGCTGCCGATAGGCGTGCAACTCGGTGGTTAGATTTCCTCCGTGGATTGCTTCTTTTTTCCTCTTCCCTCTGCTGCATTCTTCTCCGGGTTCTTCTTCTATTTGATTTACATGTCAGGATCTATCCATGTGTGATCATAAATTTTCTCTTTGATTTCGAATACTTACGGGAAATGGTTCTTTGTTTCATGCCAGTGAATCTTATCAAAAACATACCTGCATATTATTTGGGTTGCTCCCTCCAGTGATTAAAAAAAGGAAAGGTTCGTAGATAGGCATGCCCTTGCTTTGCTGGTATTGGATGAATAAGTGGCAAAAGCCAATAGCCAATAGGTTATTGTAAATTTTGTGTTCAAGCATTCTATTTGCTTGAGTGGTCTAAACCTGTTTGTTTAAAAGAGGAGAGCAGAAATGGCTAACAAGCCCTGTAAAGAAGCATGCTTTTTAGGCCTCATAGCAATGAAAAATGGAACTTACGGCAGCTTCATCTTGGCAGGTATTAGTCATCCTAACATCGTCAGCAACGTCCTCTGAGAAAAAAAAAAGAGAGAAAATCATCAGCAACTTCCCGAGTGATGACATGATGATAGGTGATAATAGCATCAAACCTATTGGTATAAAATTAAGAAAAAATTTACAATTTTACTCACTCTACTTTAGTCTCACTCACACATCCTCCAGTTTAAAATTTTTTTATTGAATTAAGAAGCATATGGATCTACCTATAACCTGTGTCTACCACTTAATGCCATTAATGTACCAGCTCAAATGGCGAAATTAACATAGGTGGGGTTGAATCTTTACCATTGCTGCAGTTTGTTGTTGTCAAAGTTGGAGTAGGTTTTGTTGGATTAGGACCTGTGATGTTTGCTCTAATGTTACCATTCACTTTGCCATATGCTTGATGGATTGTTCATGATGCATGAGGGTTTGTGTCGATCGGTTTGCTTTTTTAATTAGTACCAATCATGTTTCTTTTGAGGCTGACATTCACTTCAAATGCCATGGGCTTGATGAACAGTTCATGTTTCTTATGATGCTTCTGCTATAGCTGACATATGATTGAGTGCTATGTGTTTGAATGTTTTTAAAACTGCTAAACTGACCACCCATTTTCCACCGACTCCTCAACAAAAAAGCATAGTGCCAACCAAAATCATACAACAAGGCCCAGTTGATATTGCAGTTGGAGGACCAAAACGTATTCCTTGGTGGGCTACAAGCTCTTTTAAATGATTTTAAGGTGTTTGATAAAAATTAAAAAACATTCTATCCTCTCAAAAAGCTGAAATTAAGGAAAAGTTTTAATCTATAGCTTTGGGACAAAAGTTCTGCTTGAGAAAACACTGGAAGTTGTTTTTGTTCTAATAAAAGTTCTATTAAGTTATGCAATGAAAAAAATACCCATGCTACTTCATATTATAATATAATATAGCAAAACCTAATATAATATGATATGCTATATAATATGATAATATAATATAATATAATATAATATAATATAATATAATATAATATAATATAACATAACATAACATAACATAACATAATATAATATAGGGTTTTTTTGTATAAATACTCTCCTAAATATTGAATTTTGTATGAATATCCTTCCAAAATTAATAATTGCATGTATACCTTCGTAAAACACGTATTTTGTTATTCCACCCCTTTTTTATCCTTGTTTTTGCATATGTGCCTGCGCCATCTAACGTTGTTAAAAAATTAATAGTTTCAAATTAAAATGACTAAAATACCCTTAATAGGTAGATGTGCACAAAAAAAATATTTATAAGCCGATTGCGATGGAGGACAAAAAATAATTTCAAAATTTTATTTTATTTTTAATTAAAATAAAATATGGTTTTTATTAACGATGTTAGAAGAACCATTATATTAGGAGCATTTGTGTAAAAATAGTGTTTATGAGGGTACAGAAATAAATATAAATTTTAAAAGAGTATTCATGCAAATTTAAATTTTTAGAAAGATATTTATGCAAAAAATCTTATAATATAATATAATATACATATATTATATTATAGTATAATAATATATTATTATAATATAGTATAAAATTTATATTATATTATAATATAGTATAATAAAATTATTATTTCCACCATATCTTGACATCCGAGGATACATGTGTGCACAACCATATGGTAGTGCATAGATAACGTAAAAACGAAGGAGTTCTTAAATTAAAAGGTTTCAAACTAAAAGGACTCTCGAACTAAATACCTAAACAAGGTACTCAAAAGCTAAAGCTCAGGCATTATTGAGTTTTGCTTGAGCAGCGGACCAAGTAGTTGAGGAACAGTCTCAGGTGTATATGACACCTTACAAGCCAAGGAGAGCATCAGCTAGGGCAGGATAAAGAGCCGGTGAAAGATAGATCGAGTGGAAGGTTGCTTGGGGATGCCTTTCGACAAAAAAGCATGTTGGTCAGGAGGGGCATTAGGATATCATTGTACTGTGTTAGGTGTCTCAATATTGAGGAGACTATCAACCATGTCCTACTAGAGTGCCCGCGGGCATCATGGATATGGTGGAGGGCCTCCTTTTCTTTACCTCAGACTGTGGCTCCGCCGAAGCTTCTCCATCAGCTGAGGGAGGCCATGCGGAACCCGAGGAGGCTGGTATGGGGAATCACTAGCGCTTACTTGGCGTACCATATATGGCTGGACAGAAACGCTTGGATCTTTGAGGATGACCGGGCACCCCTGAGGGTTGTAGTGGAGAGATCCGAAGCCATGACTCGAGACTGACTGCAGCAGGAGGGCGATGCTTGGTTGGACTGACGGCCATCGGAGCAGAGCTAAGGGCAGCATGGAAAGGCATTACATATGCGAGATGGGTGTTAAAGGCAGAGCGCATCCTGCTTGAGAAGGATTCAGCCATCGTGATTGATTGGATTTGTCTGGTGGAGCCGAGGAGGGGTGACAACCCTCTGTTGAGTGACATCCGGAGGATGGCGGGCGACTACAAGGCCTTTCAAGCTATACATGTATACCGTGAGGCGAACAAGGCTGCGGATTGGGTCGCCTCCTTTACTGCATAGCATTCTAGTGAGGTCCTTTGGATACACCAGGGGTCTCCCCTATTTCATTTTCTCATTTATTGTATCTTGATTCTGCTGGTTGTACTCAAGCTAGAGTAGTATAAGCAGCCATTGTAACCAAAAAAGAAAAAAAAGATAGATTGAGTGAAGGCCAACGATGTTGAGTTTGAGGCTAATCAGATATAATGATCTATAGGATTACCCTATTGGCCTAGCAAGATGATTGTTATACAATTTGGGACATTGATGGTTATCAGGATATAGAGAGTGGAAGAATAGTTGGACCTAGTCATTGAAACTATCAAGGAAAGTGAAGACTGGATATGGATAGATGTTCACACTAGATATAGATAATTACGAGACCGTTTAAAATGTATTGTACAAATAGTGGAGTGTAATTCTTAGAAAAGGATCTTGGTTAATTAAACACTATCATTTATCTTTATCTTTATCTTTACTTTGTTCTTACATTCATCTTTAATTTTCTTCCTTTATTTACCTTGCTTTATCCTAATTTACACGTAATTGCTAGTGTAGATGGGGGCTGTTGGGGGAAAAACCCCAAGTCATACCGCCACGGAGGCGCTCGGCCAAAAAGCGCCGACCGGAAACGCGCTCGGCCAAAGAGTGCCGACCAGAGAGCACCAACCAGAGGGGTGCTCGGCTAGAGAGCGCCGATCCGAAAAGATGCTCGGCCCAAGAGTGCCGACCGGAGCGCCAAGAGGCGCTCGGACCAACCAACACGACCAAGTAGGGATGCTCGGCTAGAAAGAGCCGACCAGAGGACGCCGACCAGAAAAGCGCTCGATTGGAGGGCGCTGACCAGAGAGGAAAGAGCGCGAAATAAAGGCGCTCGGCTAGGAGGCGCTCGATCAAAGGGCGCCGACCAGAGGCATTAGAAGCGACCCCGCCACAGGGCGCCCCATTGGGCGACCAGCTCGGCTCGGCACCCCTGCCGAGCCGATTGCCTTGACCAAATGTTCAACGCCTGCCTAACCCCCTGAGGGACTTGACAACTCCACTACAACCTGCCGCTATCTCCAAGACGTCAAGGCATAAGATCTCCGCAGGTATTTGGCACGACCTGCCATTAATGCATGAGACCCCCTCAAGTCTCCGATGCAGAGAGTCATTTAATGAACACGGCTCAAGACGATCTCCGGATCACTGAACCATCAAAGCGTATGGCTCTCCCTGACCGCCGGTTCACTCGGTAATAAATGCACTTACCATCCATGGACCCCGGGCCTACCACGGCCGGCGGTTCAACCACTCCAACAGGTCCGATTGACCGTGACAACTCCCTGGTTCCGGTCTGATTCGGCCTCATATTCCACTACGCCATTAATGGGCCAAATCGTGCCCAATTATTACAAAAGAGGACAAACTCCCTGTCACCTCCCGGGCAACATAAAATCCCCCTATAAAAGGGAGCCTGGGAGGAAAGAAGGGGGGACAGGAACGCAAGAAAACAGCACAGACACAATTGAGCACAATATCCTCTTCATCTTCTTCACCCTCTGGCTTGCTCTCTCCACATATTTGCCCCCTCTGACTTAAGCATCGGAGGGCCGGCGCCGGAGAGCCCGGCCACCGGCTTTTTTGCAGGACGGGACAGGACAGGACGCACTCTCCTCTCCGCTCTCTCACACCCCCCAGGAGGGCACAGGAGGACGCAGCCGGCCGGCGCACCGCCGTCCGCCCTCCCCGCGGCGGAGCTCCTCCTTCCCCGGCTTCGCGGCAGCCCCCGGGTCCAATTTCCAGCAACAGTTGGCGCTAGAGGAAGGGACCGAGTTCGCTGCCATGAAGCTAAGAAGCAAAGGGGCTCCCAACGCCTCTCGACGTCCTCCACCCAGCCCTGAGCATTCCGTCCGAAACTCACCACCTCCGGCTGAGTCAGTTCATCAAGTTCGGCCGGAGCAGTTTGATGCCCTGGTGCAACAAGTGCAGGCCCTGGCTACCGCTGTCCAAAGCCTGCAGCCCAGGGGCATCCCAACGGCACCGCCTCCTCCGGCTCCAGTTCAACCGGAGCCCCCTACAAGCGGACTTCCCCTTCGAGGTCAGGACTCCCAAGTCCGGGCCTCCCTCTGGAGAGAGCACCCAGCCAGGGGCCACGGAGGCTGGCCACAGCCTTCAGAAGCTGAGTCGGTTCCAGGGCAACCTGCGCTCGAACGAACCGCTGCAGCGATCTTCCAGAATGACGAACTCGACAAGAAGGTCGAGAAGCTGGAGCGCCAAATCCAGGCACTCCACGGGAGAAAATCAGGACGTGACGGCGACTTCGAGTTCACTACAAAGTCACCCTTCTCCCCGGAGATCGAAGATGAACCGGTTCCGCTACGGTTCAAGATGCCCCAGGTGGAGCCCTACAACGGCAAGGCTGATCCCCTTGACCACCTGAAAAGCTGCCGGGTCTTGATGGCCCTACAAGGAGCCTCGGAGGCCATGATGTGCAAGGCTTTTCCGGCGACACTCCGAGGACCAGCCCGGCTGTGGTTTACCGGGCTGAAGCCAAGTGCTGTCTCCTCCTTTGAGCAGCTCGGCAGACAGTTTGCCGGCAACTTTGCCACCAGCCAGCCCCAGCGACGGACGTCCGACTCCCTCCTAGACATGGACTCTGCATGTCGATGGCTCTTCAAACTCGGGGGGTAGCGGAGCAAGGCTTATCCTCACCAGCCCAGAGGGGGTGGTCGCCGAGCAAGCCTTACGCCTCGAGTTTCCTGCTTCCAATAACATGGCAGAGTATGAAGCGCTCGTCGCCGGGCTCAAGCTAGCCAAGGAGCTAGGAGTGAAGGACTTGAAGGCCTTCAGTGATTCTCAGCTCGTCGTCAACCAAATTATGGGCGACTTCGAAGCCAGAGACCCGACCATGCAGAAGTATCTTCAGAAGGTACGGGATCTCGCCTCGACCTTGGACTCTTTTCACATTCAACATGTTGCCAGGTCGGAGAATCTCAGGGCCGACCAGCTATCAAAGCTAGCGTCCTCTCGTATGAGCAAGCTTCCCAAAGAGGCAGTACTGGAATATCTCCAAAAGCCCAGCACAGACAAGCCCGAGCAGACCCTCTGCACTGAGTTCGAGCCAAGCTGGATGGATGAACTCACCAGCTACCTGCAAGACGAAGTCCTCCCCGCCGATGAACGAGAGGCTCGCCGAATCAAGCGCTCCGCCACCCGATACATATTGTATGAGGAAAGGCTCTATCGGAGATCTTTCACATCTCCCCTCCTCAGATGCCTCCGCCCAACGGAGGCTGATTACGCCATGCGCGAAGTCCATGAAGGAATTTGTGGAAATCATCTGGGAGGGCGAGCATTGGCCCACAAAATTCTACGCCAAGGATACTATTGGCCGACACTCCAGAAGGATGCTATGGGCTTCGTCCAAAGATGTGACCGGTGCTAGAGGAACACCAATGTTCAACGCCGACCTTCGGCTCCCTTGACTTCAATCAGTTCCCCTTGGCCTTTTGCCCAGTGGGGAATTGACATTCTAGGGCCATTTCCACTGGCCACCGGGCAAAGGAAGTTCCTGGTCGTCTCCATCGACTATTTCACAAAGTGGGTGGAAGCTGAGCCCCTCGCCCGGATCACCGAGCAGAAGATGTGGAATTTCGTCTGGAAGTCCATTATCTGCAGATTCGGGCTTCCCCGCATCCTTATCTCTAACAACGGTCGCCAGTTCGACAACATCCACTTCAGGGAGTTCTGCTCCGAGCTTGACGTTGACCATCGCTTCACCTCGGTCGCGCACCCTCAGACGAACGGAGAAACCGAGGTAACAAACCGTACTATTTTGCAGGGTCTCAAAGCCAGGCTCGACAAATCCAAAGGACAATGGGTCGAAGACCTATACAATGTCCTGTGGGCTTACCGGACCACGTTCCGCGTCCCCACCGGCGAGACTCCCTTCAACCTGACATACGGGACGGAGGCTATCATCCCACTGGAGATTGGGATTCCTTCTCCAAGAGTCGAGCATCACGACGCCAGCTCCAACTCTTTGCAGCTCAGAAGTAACCTTGACTTAGTCGAGGAAACAAGGGAGGCCGCCCGAATTCGTATGGCGAGGTATCAGCAAAGGACAGCTCAGTACTACAACGCCAGGGTCAAAGTCAAATCTTTCATACCAGGGGACCTTGTCCTCAGAAAAGCTGAAGCCTCCCGACCAACTGAGCAAGGGAAGCTGGCCCTAAACTGGGAAGGACCATACCGAGTCACGCGCATCCGCCGACCCGGAACTTATAAATTGGAGTCTCTAGATGGGACTCCCATTCCGCGGAGCTGGAGTTCTGAAAATCTCCGCGTGTACCACCAGTAGAACCCCAAGGGGTCCCTCATTATTCAACTATTGAATTTCATTCCATGAATTTCATTTCATAATAAACTTATGGTCTGCATACTCATTTCAAGCTCACCGATTTTCCTAGTTATCTCATGATCCCAGGTTTATTTCTCCTCCCCTGACCACGGTTGGGATGCCCCGATGCCTCGGGATGATGGAGTACCTGCGTGGACTCCCTGAAGATGTTCGTGAGTTCGTGATGCGCTCTCCATCGACCAACGAGCTCGGCTCGTTCTCCTACCCTGACCACGGTCAGGATGCCCCGCCACAACGGGATGCCCCGATCCGTCGGGATGGCCCGAGACGTCGGGGTGCGGTCTTAAGTGACCAGACGAGCTCGGCTCGTTCTCCATCGACTTCCACCGACGAGCTCGGCTCGTGCTCCATCGACTATGAGTTGCGGTCCTCTCTGACCAGACGAGCTCGGCTCGTTCTCCTACCCTGACCACGGTCAGGATGCCCCGAGACGTCGGGATGCCCCGAACTTCGGGATGCCCTGAGACGTCAGGATGCCCCAATATATTGGGATGCCCTGCCACAACGGGATGCCCCGATCCGTCGGGATGGCCCGAGACATCGGGGTGCGGTCTTAAGTGACCAGACGAGCTCGGCTCGTTCTCCATCGACTTCCACCGACGAGCTCGGCTCGTGCTCCATCGACTATGAGTTGCGGTCCTATCTGACCAGACGAGCTCGGCTCGTTCTCCATCGGCTTCCACCGACGAGCTCGGCTCGTGCTCCATCAGCCAACGAGCTCGGCTCGTTCTCCTACCCTGGCCACGGTCAGGATGCCCCGAGACGTCGGGATGCCCCGATCCGTCGGGATGGCTCGAGACGTCGAGATACGGTCTTAAGTGACCGACGAGCTCGGCTCGTCCTCCATCGACTTCCACCGAAGAGCTCGGCTCGTGCTCCATCGGCCAACGAGCTCGGCTCGTTCTCCTACCCTGACCACGGTCAGGATGCCCCGAGACGTCGGGATGCCCCGATCCGTCGGCATGGCTCGAGACGTCGAGATACGGTCTTAAGTGACCGACGAGCTCGGCTCGTCCTCCATCGACTTCCACCGATGAGCTCGGCTCGTGCTCCATCGGCCAACGAGCTCGGCTCGTTCTCCTATCCCGACCTAGGCCGGGATGCCTCGAGGCGTCGAGATGCCCCGATTCTTCGGGATGCCCCGATACGTTGGGATGCGGTCTTCACTGACCAAGACGAGCTCGGCTCGTTCTCCACCGGCTTCAACCAACGAGCTCGGCTCGTTCTCCATCACCGGATTTCTCTGCCGACGTCCTTAAAGAGCGGACCCCGAGCAGAGGAAGCGTCTTCAGTCGCCTCGACGCAAGGACGCACACGGTACAAGGTACCCATTTATTTAATATTTTTTACATTATCTTATCTATTCTTGGATCTCTGCCGACGCCCTTAAAGAGCGGACCCCGAGCAGAGGAAGCGTCTTCAGTCGCCTCGACGCAAGGACGCACACGGTACAAGGTACCCATTTATTTAATATTTTTTACATTATCTTATCTATTCTTGGATTTCTGCCGACGTCCTTAAAGAGCGGACCCCGAGCAGAGGAAGCGTCTTCAGTCGCCTCGGCGCAAGAACGCACACGGTGCAAGGTACCCATTCATTTAATGTTTCTATATTATGTTTTGGATTTCTCTGCCGACGTCCTGAAAGAATGGACTCCGAGCAAAATGTTTTAGTCGCCTCGGCGTAAAAACACTCACGATACCAACAAACTTGGTATAAACCTAGTCTGTTGAATCCCCGTCACGAGCTGACGAGCATTCGACCCATTCGCTGGAAAAGAATCCGGTCCGCCTCGGCAACCCGAGGCTCGGATTCAAAGTTCACTACGCTAAAAAATCCAAGTCCTAGCGACCGCCCCAAGGCTTGGTCGAATTCTGGACTAGGCTCGGAAAAATTCTCTGAGCCCAAATCCCCTTGGTATAAGCATGAGCGTCGCTATACCACTGGTCGAAGGACCGAGCAATGGAGCTCGGCTAACCAAACCTAAAACCAAACCCTGTGGCGGGTAAAGCTGAGGCCCTAGAGCCCATGTCCTCGGAACCTAAAATGGATCCGAGCAGAGAAACTTGGACTGTAACAGACGAGTTTCCAAAAAAGTATATTCATTTCAAAAAGCCCATAGGCTGAGTACAAAAATTCGGGTTCGGCCCTTACAAGTATGGGGGGCCATCCCGACTTTACAAAATAACAAAAATTACATCAAGGCTCGAGTTCGACCACTTCGGCTTCGGCAGTATTGGGAGCGGTAGGCTCAGCAGTCGGGGCTTCAGTAGCCTCGGCAGCAATGGGAGTAGCCTCAGGGGCGGCTTCGGGGGCGGCTTCAGTCGCCTCGGCTGGACCTCCCTGGTCGGCCCCCGGAGTTTCTGCCTCCGCCTCCGGCCTCTCGACCCCTGCTCCCGGTTGGAGCAGGTTTACATCGAAATCCGGGAGAAGCCGCCGCAGTTGGTTGCGGAAGTCCCGGAAGCCCTGAATTAGCCCGTTCACGCCCTCCTCTGCTAGGAGGTCGTAAAACTCCTCCGACTCGCGGAAGAGCCTTACCGCGTTCTGGGCTTGCTCCCGAGCCTCGAGCTCCCGAGCCTCGTGGTATGCGGCCTTCCGCTCGAGGGTTTTTATTTTCCGCTCGAGCTCCAAGTGTCGGAGGCGGGCATTCCCCACCTCCTGCTCGCGGGAGGCCAACGCCAGCTCGGCTGTGGCCAAACGAGCCTCGGCGGCGCGCACTTCGGACCTTGTTAGTGTGTGCGCGCCCTTCTCTTCATCGAGCTCGGTGGTCAGAGCTCGAATTCTTTCCTCGGATGCTCCAATTCTCTCTTGGAGCACCTGACGTTCGGCCTCGGAGGCCTGGTACCTCGCCTCGGCGGCTAGGTACCTCGCCTGGGCCTCCTCGTAACCGCGCTGGCACCTCCGGGTCTGCTCCCGGTAGTCTTGGACTATGTGCATCAGCATTTCCGTCTCGTGCAAGTGCTGTAAAAGAGACGAAAAGAAAAACATAAGGCGCTGCGAGTAAACTTTTTACAAATTACACAGATGGAAATTTTTACTTACCCGGACGGCGTTGCAGCGGGTAGCGTCCATGAAGGCATTGTAGCTCATGGACTGTATCGTGGCCCGGTCGGCCGGGAGCAGCGCGACCCGAAATACTTCGCGCGCCACTCGAGGGTTTTTGAGGGCTGAATCGCCCTCGAATACCGACCAGGTGAGTGCAAGAGGCACTCGCTCCCCCGAGCCTGATGGGCCCGGAAGGCCAGCATCGGCTGGCCTAGGCGGAGCCGACCCCGAGGCTCCGTGACTGCTCCCCGGCTCGGAGCTAGGGGGCTGGGGTCGGACAAGCGGCCGATCTGACTGCCGCACGACTGAGGCGGGGCGCGCAAGCGCAGGACCCGCGGAACTCCTCCCCTGGTCGGCAACTGAAGCATCCTGCCGACCAGGGATTTGTGCCAAGGGCACCGGGCATGGGACCACCACCGAAGCTCCCCGAGAGCCCGAGCCCCTGGAATCCGCACCCTCCCTCTGACCAGCACCGGGGTGCGCGGGGCGAGAAGGCCCCGCCTCAGAGTGCGCGGGGCGAGAAGGACCCGCCTCGGCCACTGCTGATGCCGGGGTCGCTAAGGTCGCCGAGACCTTCTGCTTCTTCCTCGGCTCGGTGGGCTCGCCCGAGAGCTCGGCTGCCCTCTTCTGGAAACGGGCATAGAGGACTTCGCTTTTAGTCACCATCTTTGCGATATCTGCAAAGGCGAACAGGATTAGAACATTAGAACAGTAAGGAAATAAATACACCTTGTAATTACTCTTACCGTGGGGACGCGCCGAGCTCAAGCCCACGTTCACCAAAGCGTCCTCACATATGAGGCCGTTCAGTAAGATGCCGTCCCCGAGGCTGCGGATGGCGTCGAGGATCCCCTGCTCACATGGAGAAAGTCTGGGGGGCTTGTTGATGGACTTGAGCTAAGCCGGTTCCCACCTGGGGTCAAACCCCCAGGACTGTGCAGAACCAAGGAAGAAGAATTTCTCCTTCCAGCCATGAATGGATGAGGGGGCACCATGAAAAAGTGGCCGACCCGCCCGAAGGGCGATATACAGCCACTCACCGTCTCCCGGATTCGACTTAAAAATAAAAAGCCGCCGGAAAACGTTGACAGAGGTCGGAATCCCGTGCAGTAAGCATAGTGACAGGAAACCGATCACTGTCCTCCAGGCATTCGGAGCGAGTTGCGCCGGGACCAGCCGGCATACCATCAGCAACTCATTCACGAAGCCGTGAAGAGGAAATCGGAGACCGGCCCAGAGTGACTCTAGGTACAATCCAATCCGGCCTACCGGAGGATCGGTTACCCGATCCCCACGCCTGGCGGGTTCCAAGCGGAACCCGTGAAGAGGGAAAAACCACTCTTCGGTCATTTCGACCTCCAGGACGCTCATGGTAGACTCGACCTCACTGGGGAGAGAACCCATTCTAAGGGAAGAAAGGGATTAAGAAAGAAAAAAGAACGACCTGGGGAAGACGCCGGAGAATAGAACTTTGGACCGTGAAAGGCTGAAGGAAGAAAAGCTGGAGGAAAGCGATAGGAAGGGGACGAAGGGCCAGGGGAGAGTTTATATAAACCTCCCCAACGGCCCCGATCAGCAAAAAGAAAAGCCGCACCCTGTTGAGATGACCACACGTGTCGGTCCAAAAGACAGAACGACGCACTTAATTAGGGCTAACGCTTCAAACACCGAAGCGCCCCATCGGATCGTGCGGCCCCATCATGAGCCCACGGCGCGGGGACGCCTCGCAAAAGGTGTCCCAATAATGAGGATTTTCGGGAAAGAAGAGACGCCGCCTATTAAAGGCATCTCGAGGCGTCCGATAATTCAAAATGCGCAATAAATTAAAATTTTCGGAATTCGCACGGCCCAATTGAAGCTACTTCCCGCGCTCCAGCTGGTAGCCAACTGGAACTCGGAAGTCGGGGGGTAGTGTTGGGGGAAAAACCCCAAGTCATACCGCCACGGAGGCGCTCGGCCAAAAAGCGCCGACCGGAAAGGCGCTCGGCCAAAGAGTGCCGACCAGAGAGCACCAACCAGAGGGGTGCTCGACTAGAGAGCGCCGATCCGAAAAGATGCTCGGCCCAAGAGTGCCGACCGGAGCGCCAAGAGGCGCTCGGACCAACCAACACGACCAAGTAGGGATGCTCGGCTAGAAAGAGCCGACCAGAGGACGCCGACCAGAAAAGCGCTCGATTGGAGGGCGCTGACCAGAGAGGAAAGAGCGCGAAATAAAGGCGCTCGGCTAGGAGGCGCTCGATCAAAGGGCGCCGACCAGAGGCATTAGAAGCGACCCCGCCACAGGGCGCCCCATTGGGCGACCAGCTCGGCTCGGCACCCCTGCCGAGCCGATTGCCTTGACCAAATGTTCAACCCCTGCCTAACCCCCTGAGGGACTTGACAACTCCACTACAACCTGCCGCTATCTCCAAGACGTCAAGGCATAAGATCTCCGCAGGTATTTGGCACGACCTGCCATTAATGCATGAGACCCCCTCAAGTCTCCGATGCAGAGAGTCATTTAATGAACACGGCTCAAGACGATCTCCGGATCACTGAACCATCAAAGCGTATGGCTCTCCCTGACCGCCGGTTCACTCGGTAATAAATGCACTTACCATCCATGGACCCCGGGCCTACCACGGCCGGCGGTTCAACCACTCCAACAGGTCCGATCGACCGTGACAACTCTCTGGTTCCGGTCTGATTCGGCCTCATATTCCACTACGCCATTAATGGGCCAAATCGTGCCCAATTATTACAAAAGAGGACAAACTCCCTGTCACCTCCCGGGCAACATAAAATCCCCCTATAAAAGGGAGCCTGGGAGGAAAGAAGGGGGGACAGGAACGCAAGAAAACAGCACAGACACAATTGAGCACAATATCCTCTTCATCTTCTTCACCCTCTGGCTTGCTCTCTCCACATATTTGCCCCCTCTGACTTAAGCATCGGAGGGCCGGCGCCGGGGAGCCCGGCCACCGGCTTTTTTGCAGGACGGGACAGGACAGGACGCACTCTCCTCTCCGCTCTCTCACACCCCCCAGGAGGGCACAGGAGGACGCAGCCGGCCGGCGCACCGCCGTCCGCCCTCCCCGTGGCGGAGCTCCTCCTTCCCCGGCTTCGCGGCGGCCCCCGGGTCCAATTTCCAGCAACAGGGGCCAACGATGTTGAGTTTGAGGCTAATCAGATATAATGATCTATAGGATTACCCTATTGGCCTAGTAAGATGATTGTCATACAATTTGGTACATTGATGGTTATCAGGATATAGAGAGTGGAAGAATATTTGGACCTAGTCATTGAAACTATCATGGAAAGTGAAGATTAGATGTGGATAGATGTTCACACTAGATATAGATAATTACGAGACCGTTTAAAATCTATAGTACAAATAGTGGAATGTAATTCTCAGAAAAGAATTTTGGTCAATTAAACACTATCATTTATCTTTATCTTTATTTTTACTTTGTTCTTACATTCATCTTTAATTTTCTTCTTTTATTTACCTTGCTTTACCCTAATTTACACGTAGTTGCTAGCATAGACTCTAGCCCCATCTATGACCTACATACTATCATTTATCTTTATCTTTATCTTTATCTTTATCTTTACTTTGTTCTTACATTCATCTTTAATTTTCTTCCTTTATTTACCTTGCTTTACCCTAATTTACATGTAGTTGCTAGTGTAGACTGTAGCCCCATTTATGACCTATATACTCTCCTCTATCAAGTAGGTAGTATCGCGGTGATGAAAGTCCTTAAAGCTCGTGCACTTGCATGATCTCGCCAAAACCCCACGCACCATCCCCCACCCTTTCTTTGTGGACAATCCAACAGGCAACGTATCTATTTTGGCATGCCCCGTGGAACTGTACGGGTAGCTATTATAATGCCACTCATGTTATTGGGCCAATGCGCCCCTCGAATGGAAGTATTGGCCTATCTACATTGAAGATGAAACCCTCATGTCAGAATCTGCTGATGAGGCTTTGCCTGGCACCATACAACACCAGCGGAGCATCCGAACCGACCGAATCTCAGGTTAAGTTTTTCTGCCGTTCCGTTGTACTCAACCAACTCCCTTACAGATCTAGAGCTTGGCTTACATTGGACAATAATTATGACCATGACATATCGTTTACTTAGTTAAGCTGAAAGATGGACGGCTTTTGCTGGCAGTCATACAGAGGCTCAACGTTGCCTCCTCCATAGATGACGGTGATTCCTTGGGTGAAATAATATCATTAGAGGAGATAATGGAAATTAAATTTTCAATCTAGCAGTGATTGATAGCAAATATCTTCATACACATCACCTAAACCTACAACAGGACACAGATCAAGCTATCTGTTTCTGAAACCAAGATTTTGCAAGCTTGTTAACACAAAATTTCTTATCATTTTATGTGCAGCATGTCATTCTCCAAAACAGTGATATTGTGGGGAATCATGCTTCATATCATTTTATGTGCAGCATGTCATTCCCCAAAGCAGTGATATTGTGGGAAATCATATGCTTTTATACATCCATGGAGGTCTCAAACTGTCTATGCATATAACACACTGTAAATATGTTCTTACAACATGATGCATTCAAACCAAATTCCATCAGTCCTCCCCGTGAACTGCCAGCATTCTGATCAGATGTTGAAGGATGGTAACTTTAGCAATGTATATTAGAGCCAAATCAATCGGAATGCTGTAGAGCTTCCCTGAGATTCTTCAAGGCTTTATCATATGATACAAAGCCCATGAACCAGAATTCATGGTTGTCCATGGTAATGATCTGGATGTATTTCTCTGCAGGGTTCCCAACATTAGCTGAAGAATTAACTGATCTCAGCTGCTCCAGTCCCACAACAACCTGTATACGTGGATGTATTGTTAGGACTTAAAAATATCGCAATAGCTGAAGAGAAAAGGTTGAAGGTGAAGCTATACGCAATGGACAGCAAGGAGAGCAATGAATTTGTTTAAAAAATGGAGACTTCAACCTACAAATAGTAGAACAAAAATGACAGATGTACCTTGTGAAAAGACAACCAAATGCTGGTCCTATTCATTTCTTATTCATTGCCATTTCTACTTTTCAATTTCTAAAAGAGGAGAATTCGAAGTACCAAAGCTACTGCAGCAGTAAAAATGTAATTCTTTCCAATAATTCAAAGCAATTATCCATGCAGAATGTGTCATATAAATGTTCTATGCTACAATTTGTGAAGGGCCAAGAGACAAAAGATGAACCTGGTAATAGATCCACTCCTGCTGAACTTCGGAGACATTGTGGCAGAGAGGTTTATCACTACAAAAAGCAAGCCTTCTTGTGGATATATAAAGAGTTCCTATCACCGGGCCTGATGAAGTAGAGAGATAACAAGCATATGCATTTTTCAGTTGTTCTCCTGGAAGAATACCAAATGTCTGCTGAAAAACCTTGTCACGTCCACCTTCTGCAAGCACTTTTGTTCCTTGTGCAAGCCTAGCCATGGCTGCGTTGGTAACACTAGGACCAGTTTTAACTGTTTAACAAGAGGTCACAGGCATATTAGCTAACCTTTTTTGGGAGGGAAGTAAGATATTAACTATCATTTCATACTTCTATTTAATATCAAAGTGTGCTAAAATGGAAGTTTATCCATTTCCAAGATATAAATACTCAACACAAAAGGTCATTGAATTTACAAAATCACAGAATTAGAAACCAAAACATGCAGAGATATTATAAGTCAAAAGCTCCCAAAATTCACAGATGTAATATTAGTCTTTCAAAAATCAAACATCTCTGCTAGATGGATTTTCAAACCAATAACAAATGCAATTTTTATTGGCTTATGACAAAATCAAGGACATAAACCTATACTACAACTAAGAAAAGAATTCCAAATTGTGGAAATAGAACTTCCATCTTCAACAAATTTGTTCACTATTTTACCTCAATATAGAAATTTCATATGAATCAGAAAACTAGATAAATAGATGGAAACATTTTAACAGATCTAGGCCACACAAGACTTATTTCCCAAATAAGAAGCACGAATACATCAAGCAGAGCATTTCATAAACAACAGCAACATTTCATTGTCCAAGAAGAAAATTGTCATTCATTTCTTTTTCTTTTGTCATGGTACAATAGATACACTTACTTTATTGATTCAGAAAAGACTCGGTAGTGATTAGTGTACATAAAATACCTTGTGAGGCATAATCATAAATAACTGCAACCATGTTTTAATGAAACATGTATTAATGTGACTAAATCAAAGTCAGTCAACAGGAAAGAACACAAGTAATATGTTAGTTAATTGTGAAAATTCATCAACTGCTGGTAATTGAAGTGGTTGGTCTTCCAAATAGACCAGTAGGTTAAAGGTCAATATTCCTTCTTAGATCTTCAACATTAGAAACTAATGACTGAAGATCTTCACAATGCTATTTTCAATCAATTGATGTTCAGCCTTGAGATCTTCAACAATCAAGCCATCATTCATGAAGTCTATCATGATCAAGTAAACTGGTACCTAGTACAAATTATGGACCCTTCCTCAAGCACATCCAGATCAACTCATCCAATTATTTAAACTATTAAATGTTGTCACCTAAAAATGATGCCTTGTGACAGCACACAAAAGCCTAAATTAAAGAAAGTAATTGAACCAATGCTTCTCCACAGGGATCCTGCTTCCATTGTATGAATTCAGCGAAGATGCTCCATGATGATAACCATATATATTGCATAAATCTATGCTTTAAATTATATTAAAGAGAAAGGAAGGAAGAGTTAAAATATGGACATCTATGACCATAGGGGAAATGCTCACTCCCAAAGTAGCATAAATCTATAAATGGAGCCAACAATGAATCAAAGGAAAAAAGTTGAAAATCAAAGCATAATTAAAAAGATTTGCTAATCTTTGTTTTTTCCAATTACAAAATACCATATGCCTACATATAATAAGCCATAATGATTGAATCCTTGAGCAATCAAAAGTTATTCACATCATCTATTATAAGCTTATTTGGTCTCTTAAATTAATCTTATGACTCATATAATTTATATAGCTTATTCCACCAGGAAACTTTAAGTTCAACAAGGTATCTTTAAGTATCCAAAATCATATATTGTAGAGCTAAAATGCATACACACACATACAAACATAAAATTATGGTGCTCACGTTATAATTTGCTTTGCAAATGAAAGGTCGATCTAGTATAAGATCTCAAACCAAAAACTTTTCATGAAATCCAATCACACCAAAAAAACCTTTTCTCTCCAATCTTCTAAATTTTTTTTTCTTAAAGTACAAGTTTCTAGCATTCTAGCAATCGAAGTCATCCTTGCTGGTAACAAACCACAGTTGAAAATATTGAGCAGTTCAGCGCATATCTAGGCCTCCTCGATACAAGGAGTCTCGATTCAATATAGAGAGGCTTGGTTCAAGCAAAAACCATTAACCACTACCAAGCTGCCAAAACGAAGGGTGGATCAGTAGTTCAGGGATGGAATGCAGCTGCTTTGTTCCAAACTGATCTTGGGCTGCTCCTAAACTATGGATCAGTAGTTGAGAGATGGAATGCAGCTTGTTTGTTCAAGACTGATCTTGGACTGCTCCTAAACTAAGTGATACACCAAGATAATGCTCACGAAGTGGTATAATGGGTGATTTTTCCCTTGTTTTCAACCATTGGAAGGTGGAGACAAGAGGAAGTTGAGACAAGCTCCTATAGGAATTTTCATATCGGATAGGCCAATTTAAATATTTTTAAGCTCAAATTCTAGATAGATAATTTTATAGCATATATATATATTTAAAAAAATTCATCAATAAGCTGATCATTAGTTTGTGACTAATTGGCAAAATTAGAAAAAAACTAAACTGAAATTATATTTATTTGATCATCATTCCCTAAACCTGACTATTAATTAGCAAATTCTAGGACCAATTCTGATAGATATGTTTTAGATGTAGAGTTATAAGTCATGTGATGTTATGTGATATATATATATTTAAGACATCAGCACACACAAGGCCTTAATTAAAGCAATTATTTGATACTCCACCTTATTTCTTAAAAAACATATAGTTAGATAAAAAAATATGATAAAAACCCAAAATCAGACTTTGGAGGCTAAAACAAGCTGTACTAAGGATGTTTGGTGCATATCTATGCATACCCATCTATACCCTTTGTCCCTACAATCCTCCATAGGATGCATGCCTTATCCAACCATGATTAAGAAGGTATCGATTCTTGGTATTTCAAACCTTGTACCAGACCAACCATTTTAAACAAAAGACTTTTATGATTAGATTATTGAGATAACTAATTTTTCCTATCACAATTTAAGAAGGATAGGAATGAGATGAGTTAAACTAACTTGCCCTACTAAACAGTAAAAGAAATTAAACCTCCATTCCTTTGAAATGAGATGTATCAATTTTGAGTCATCATAAGATATCCTTCAAGAACTCCATCTAGTTTTTGTACATAGTCAGTACTAGGCCTGGATAAAGTAGGAGGGTTATAGTAGCTTGATGGCTAGCATAAAATAATAGTCACAACATATAAACATGAATCTATATAAGAAAATCATTAAGAGTGTTCCCTACTAGCGATGCACTACATCGGACTTCAGTGGAAAGTGTGCAAAGGTTAACTAGGACGTTCCTCAGGAGCAACATACTACATCGACACCCAAATATGGTGGGAAGTAGGCAAGGATTCTCACACTTTAATGGATACGTCTGGGTAAAGAAGTTAATCCAAGAAACTAGGATACAACTAGCAACTTGAAATATAAGATCATCGACAAGGAAATTGATGGAACTAATAGATACAATGTCTAGGAAAAGAATTAACATAGCTAAGTGGATAGGAGAAAAAGAAAAGAAAGTTGATAAGACAGATTTAAACTTTGGTATACTGAAAAGATAGAAAAAAAACAAAGTAGAAATTATTGTAGACAAGAGTTTAAATTAGTGATAAGAGAGTAGTAGATAGAATAACCTTGATACAATTAGTGTTAGGAGAGGAGGCTATTAGTATTTTGGTGCATATGCTCCTCATGTAAGTTGGATGATGCTACAAAACAATGTTTTTGGGAGGATATGGATGGACTACGTCAAGAAAATTCTAGTGAAGAAAAGATATTTATCGGAGGAGATTTTAATGCGCACGTAAAAAAAATAATATAAATTTTGAAAGTGTTCATGAAGGTTATGGTTTCCAAGATAAAAGCAAGGAAGCAAATATTATTTTGAGGTTCATGATGATAGATGACCTAGTTTTAGCTAATACTTTCTTTAAAAACAAGGATTTTCACTTTATAACTTTTTAAAGTGAGCTTAATACTAGTCATAGATTTCTTCTTTACTCAAAAGACAAATCAAATTTTTTATAAAGATTGTAAAGTTATACTAGATGAAAGCTTAACTATCCAACATAGATTGGTGGTTTTGAATGTGCATATTAGGAAATGAAAGAATAGGACTAAAGAAAATAGAAATTCAAGTATAGCTCATTAGGCATATATCATCCTGAATTAGTGCCTAGTAAGAAATTCAAGTATCCCTTTTGCACTAATATGGATGAGCTTACTAGGCATATATTCAGGACGATATTCCTTAGGCCCTGTTTGAGGGAGCTGTTAGCAGTAGAGCTTTTAGAAGTGAAGCTGTTAGAAGTAGAGCTTTCTGAAGTAGAACTTTTATAAAAAGCTGTTTGCTGTTTGGTAACTATATTTTTAAAATGCTATGGCACTTTAACATGTGTTTGGTAAACAAACTAAAAAAGTACTTTTGCATGACAAAATTACCATAAAGGACATTGCATAGTATTATATAACAGAGCATAATAAAATATAATATATATTAATATATAAATATATGATATAGTATAATATTACTGTAATGTAATATAATATTATTATAATATAGTAATATAATATTATATACTATAGCATAATAATTTAATATAATATTAAATTATTTAACATAACATATCAATGTATTATGATATAATGCAACATAATATTATATTTATAGTATAATACAATAATAAAAATACAAAATATTATAATTATTAGCGTACATTAATTTTTCATAATATAACATAATATTAAATTATTTAACATAACATATTAATGTATTATGATATAATGTAATATTACATTATATTATATTTATAATATAATACAATAATAGAAAACAAGAATACCTTTTCTTGCACGAAAGAGAGTCTGATCCATAGTTAGGGTTCTTTGTAAGGGCTTTAGTAGATTTTTAGGTTTATAAAGGGATAAAGTATGTAATTGTTATATTTTATTATAGATATTTTAGTCAAAAAAATTGCTTTCCGACAAAGCTCAAAACAGCTTTTTCGGAAAGCTCCAAAATGGAGCTTCTTCCAAAAAACTGTTTTTAGCTTTCTAAAAAAGCTAAAACAGATTTTCAAAATTTTTACCAAGCACCTTTTTCATCCAAAACTACTTTTGGAGGGCCAAAAAGTACTTTTTGACCCTCGAAAAGCTCTCCCAAACGGGGCCTTAATGTATAGTATTTGCAATGATATAGTCATAGTGGATAAAACTAAGGTTGGAGTGGAACATAAATTGAAATTATAGAGTGCGCTAGAATCTAAAGGTTTCAAGTTAAGTAGGACCAAGACAAAATATATGGAGTAGTTTTAATAGAATTAGAAATAGATATGAAGATGAAATAAAAATTGAGGATCCTAAAATTCTAAAGCGTAATAATTTTCAGTATTTAGAATCATTATTTATAAGAAAAGGGAGATTGAAGAGAATATTAACCATAGAATTATACTAAAATGGATAAAATGGAGGATATAGCTTAAATAGTGATTATAGGATACCTGCCAAGTTGTAAAGAAAATTTTTTAGGAGAGGCATACAACCAGCGATACTTTGTTGTACAAAATGTTACGCAGTTAGAAAACAATATATATATAAGATGAGTATAGCTGAAATGAGAATATTGAGATAGATATATAATAATACAAGAAAATATAGAGTAAAAAATGAAGTAAAAGGTAGAGGTAAACTAATTGTGGACAAATTGAGAGAATGATGATTTCGAGGCTAGAAGGAGGATGCACCAGTATGAAGGAGTAATTTGATACATGTAGAAGAAAAGAAAGGTAGGGGTAAACCGAAAACCACATGGGATAAAGTAGTATCGTTGTATCTTTTTGAAAGTTTAGCCCCCAAACAAAGTGGAATAGAGGTAAAGGACTCATGTAGGCTGTAGCCAACCCCAACTAGTTTGGGACTAAGACTTAGTTGAGTTGGGTTGAGTTATAAGATACTCTTCCAAACAAGCTAAAACAATTAGCTGATAGTGGAACATCAATCAACTTATGGTAATGAGTTCCTTTTTCATTCACTCAAGAGTGAAAATAGATACTCAAGTCTCATATAAAGTGCAATCAAAGATCTCATTGCGTCTGAAGTATGGCAACCTCAACCAAAATCTTGTAAATGAAATCTATATGCTCCATATTTGAGGCACTAAGTATGGTGATAATCATGTGATTATACCATCAAATATTTCATTCTTCATCATCAACTTTGTTGTGTTTGAATATCTATCAGATGAACTATGTTGGAGTATTGATAGATCATCATACAATATATAGACAACTACAAAATTTGATTATGAATGTCCTTCAAATGTTGGAGACTGCAACAAATGTTCATCCAAAAATTCCTCGTGCAGGTTGACTGTCATAACTGCCTCATTTCATCTTCAAAGCTTAGAACTTAATGACTCTGTCAAGACAATCTTGAATCATGGGAATTTTAATTGACATGTATTTAACCTTGAGATGTCCAACTACTAAATCATCACTTGTCAAGTACGTTGTAATCAAAACATCAAGTGGGACTAGGAACAAACAAATCTATCTTCCTCCAAATTTAAACCACAACTATCTACTCATTCAAGCAGCTAACCATCATCTAGTAACGTTCCTGCCTTGTTTGACAATTTTCACTAGTCCATGAGCTAAAAAAAAGAGCCTTTTGCAACAAGATTATAAAAACGGCTGGGATTGGGGGGTGTCACATTCTGCAAAAAAACCAAGAAGGCCCCATATCATGGTATTTAAACCTTGCTTTGCAAGAAAGAAAGTTAGTAATTTCATAAAAACTTAGCATAAATCCTTGATAACTAGACATATATAAATTTTATAGCCATAGTTTTTGAACATAAATGTGAAAAGAAGGAACAAGAAGGGAAAGTCAAAGCCTAATGCATCCAAGATCATGGAGGCAAATCCTCATGCCCAAAATAGCATAAACGTATCTAAGAAGTCCACTATCCATGAGAAGAAATATAAAAATGAAAATATAATTGAATAAATTAATTAATAGTCTCCAGTTTAATTACATATGGCTTTAGCTAGACATAAGAGCCATAATGACCAAAGCCCAACAAAATGTAGACTTTTAACTATATTACTGGTTATAAGAACTCTTTATCTCATGACTCAGAGAGAGTATATTTGCATCCCTAATCCTACCAACAAATTTTAAGGTCATAATTAGTTTGAAATAAACATGTTTGGTGCCTCAAAGACTTCTAGAAGATGCATATCATCAAGGAATCACAGAACCATATATTACAAAATCAAAATGAAAGCATGGATCTCTAGTTTTGATACTCAAAAAAGTAGTAAGTACGGTGGAATCTGAAAATGTTATATTTAATTAGTATAAAATTGTGCACCTATGTCCCATCTGAAACCAAATCACACTAAAAGTAACCTTTTTCTTCCATTTTCTAGGTTACTCTCCATCAAGTTTCAGTTCTTTTAATTATGATCCAAGTTACTTTTTGTGGTTTAGATTCTAGCACTCTGCATCCCAAAGACCCCCATCACCCGATAATTGAGATCCTCAATCTTTCCTATGAGAGTCAAGCATCATGGTAATGTGATTTGCTAGGTTAACTCATTCTACTAAAACACAAGCACAATGAAGCTCCAACTCTTACAAGACAAGAAATACATCCATATTAAGTCATCATAAAATGCATCGTCCTTCTCCATCCAGAACAAAAATGCTCAAGATAAAGCCAGTGACCCCTGATTTTCTACCGGGTTTGCAGAAACCAGCACGCTCCGAATTTATTTATTTTGCATCATCAAACGTTTGATCCCATGAGATTCCACAGGGCAAAAAGAAATACTCAACGCCTACGACGATTTCATCTAAAGCAGGCAGTTGGATGAATATGTTGGACCGGGTTCGTCCGGTCAATTCGATACAGGTAGCCTATCGGGTCCCGACAGGAGGGAAGAGAGGCCGAGGGATTCAAATCAAAACTATAAATTTGAATTTCTGCAGGAGAGGGTAAGTCGACGGGAAACATACGGTGGTGCCAGACGTTTCCGGCGGCGTCCCCTGCTTTCCTGCCGTGGTCTTCCAGCTTCTTGCCGCACCGGTTCAGCATTCTGAGGATCATCTCCGTCGGACCTGCCACGAAACAGGAAACGATCAACAACCTCAGCAACTAAATCAATCCATCAATCAATCAATCAATGATGAGAGACGATGACTTAGTAGTGCTCGGCCAACGCACACTTGCCGGTGGATCCGGGGGCAGGGGACACATGCACATAAGGGTTGCCACCGTTGCCCCCACCACCACCAACGTGGTCGGATGAGGCGGACGGAGGGACGGAGTTGTTCATGTAGCGGGCGGAGGCGGTGGCTTGGGGGAAGGAGGAGGAGGAGGAGGGGATGTAATCGACGGAGACCCAGGTGGCAGCCTGCTGGTTGGCCTGGTGGGCCTGGGGTGCCGCCGGCGTGCCCATCGCCCAAGCACCCCACCGACCCTCCTGCTTGCCTTCCATCTCTCTTCTCCCCTTTCCCGCTATCTTCTTTCTTTCCGCGAGCGAGCCTTTGGGGGACCGGGGGAAAAGCTCCCTAGCTTTTATACGAATCCATTACTCTTCGATTGGATTCCGCAGGAAGCAGGACAATGGCGAGGGGGAGCGCCTGGATCCAGAAACCCGCAGGGTCTGTGATGCCGCGAGAGTCCGGCGCTGACGCGTTGTTTCACCGCAACCGCGGGGATTCGCGGCTTTTTATGAGCGTGCGGCGTCTCCAGCACGCGGCCCCTCGCACGGGTCGACATGCGGTCCGGCTCGAAGGTGAGGGAGAACCGGGTGATGACGTGGAAGCGCGCACGCCGAGGTGGCATGCTGGCACCCGAGGCGGAGGCGAGTCGAACGCCAACCAGGTGCGAGCCCGCCGCATGCAGGAGCGTGGACGGTGCCGCTGGCCACACGAAGCGGATCAGAAACGGCTCCCTGGGACGTCAAACAGCAGAGATCTTCCACAAATTCTTGCCACCTAAGAATGACCTGCTTGGTCCGACCTGTTCAAACGCGAATCTGGATCGTAGTGGGTACAGCCGATCCAAAGACACCAGCCACGTCGGAGGACACGATAAAATGGTGCGGATCGCTTCCTCCTTCTGCGAAGGCGTGGGAGGACGGAATACCCTTCCTCTCTCTTTCTCTCTCTTTCCGCAACGGTTTATGATTCCTTCTTGGAGGCGGCAAGCCAGAAACAACAGGACGCGGCCGCGGACGAGACAGAGTCCGAGAAGGAGATTGACTTGGTGGTTAATAAGAGAGAGAGAGAGAGGGAGGGAGGGAGGCAGCGGCCGTGACCACGAAAGCATCTTCCGATCCCTTCCCCGCCCTCCGCCTCTTTCTTGTTCTTCTCCAGTAGTTTGTGCAACATCACGTCGTCCCAAGATCAAGCAGGCATTGTGATCGATCGTCCTATCTCGGGCCAGATCGAGAGTTTTCCTTCTTTACGGGCATTCTGCATCTTGATACCAGCGAACGAAGATGACGGCGCTGCAGCTACGGGGTGCCAGCGTCTCCGTGGAAGTAGGAGGAGAGAATCGAAGGGGCTCTTCTTCTTGCTTGCACGCTCCGGGCGGTAACAAACATAAGTCCTCCTCCGTCTCTTTTCCGAGGAGGCCGCTCCACGGGCGTCGGAGCGCCCAAGCCTCCGTCCTGGCAATGGCCGTGGCCGCCCAAGCTCCACCGCATCCGATGAGCTCCCCCTCTGTCGCCGCCTGCTTGGATCCTCTGTTACAGGGCCACCATCACGCGATCATGGCAGCAGTCGACAAGAAGAAGAGGACAAGATGGGAGGAAAAGGAGCCCGTCACCCCCGAAAAGCTGGAGCAGTGGATGAGGGATTCCATCGGAGAGGTTGGATAGCAGCAGGATTCTATCTTTTTCTTTGCCTCTTTTCTATAAATAGAAAATATAAATATATGGATCTCAAACTTCGGCAATTGCAGTGCTGCATTCTGAATCCCTAATTCGTCTTCCTCCGATTCCTGTTGCTGCAGATCGTGAAAAACATCGAGGAAGCCCCGTTCCTGGTGCAGATCTTCTCGGGCGGCGGCTGCGGCGCGGGGCGAGAGGGCGCCCTGAGGGTGGAGCGCGAGGCGGCGTCACCGGAGAGCTGGCCGCGCATGAGCAAGCGGTGGGATGAGGAGAGGCGCAAGCCCGACGGGGTCATCCTGGTGGAAAAGCTCACGGACGCGGAGGAGACGGGAGCCGGGGAGGAGGGCAGAGCCACCTCCACCCCTTCCGGTCCCAGGACGTGGGGGCTGGTGGTGCAGGGCCGAGGGATGGACTGCGCCTCGTGCTACATTCTGAACACCAGCCGGGTTCGGTCGTCGATGGGGTTCTGCACCCACTTCTGCCTGGTCAGAGCCAAGTGCTTTGGAGAACCCTTCGAGCTGCAGCTTAGGAAAGCTTGGCTGCAGAGGAGGTAGCACCACTGTACTCAAACCCACCCGCATTCTTTGGTTGGTTCTCTCTTCTTTATTGTGGGAAAGGAAAGAGGAATCTCGCTGTGAGAGGACCTCTACAATTCTTCTTGATGCCATTGGCCTCTCTTCCATAAGATTGGTTGGCTTGCACAGCTTTGTAAAGCATTGTGATGGTTGATTGATAGAAACTGGCATTTGTAATGGTGGAATACTGTAGTTAAATTTTTCCAACGGGTCAAAATCGCATCCGTAATCCATTCTGCCGTATCTGGCAGCAGATCTAGCTAAGCAATGTTATGTTACTACTTTATGAATACAGTTCTGGAGCTATGCTAGATCCTTTGCACTTAGTTATTTGGGACCGAAACGCTCCGTGGGGAAAAGCCCTCGCCCACCTTCTCTGCATGCCCATCTCAGATTTTTTTTTTTTTCCAGTCCTCCTCTCTCCATCGTTGCTCTGTTGTAAAGCTGAGATTCCTACTAAAATTGTCGCATGGACTGCTCTAGCTCAACAATGTAATATTTGCAAGTTCCACCCCATCAATTACTTGAGGTCCCATTAATTACAATGTTATCGTTAACAATATTGGGATTTCGATTTCCGCTAAATAGATATCTTTTCAAAATTTAGATGCAAAACTTCTCAAAAAATTTAGATGAGGGGCAAGGCTAACTCCTTATGTCCTATGCCATTTCTAGTCTTGTTTAATGAACAATTTACCTTGGACCAACTTGAATATAGGGTCTGTTACCATTAAAGATTAATGACCCAGATGCCGAGCAAAAGAGGATGCTAGGATGCTGGAGGATTCGACAGTGAGCTACTTGAGAGCTGCAATTTATCTGAAATTTTTTTGAGAAATTTTGATTGTGTTCGGGATTTCGATTCGTAATCAAGTTTTGATCAAGATAAAGAAGTCCTCTTGTCGGATAGTATCCAGCAAGGAATTCTTTTTCAATGCCTAAGTCACAAGGATACTCAGAAAATAGAGAAGATTTTTGAAAGTGACAGTATAATCGTCTGCCAGAGCACTAAAGCATTTGGAAAATTCTCCAAAGAGCAGATTATATAGACAAGGGCCAACGCTCATCGCCCAAGAATTCAGGCACGTGGGTCATTGGTAGGCCGCCGCACATTTCAAGGATTATATGAGAATGTTTCGCATGCGCATCACGCTTCATATGTCTCGTAGGTGCAGTTTAGGAAGCTATCCTGGATCGTGGCCGAGGCATTGCCAGCTGTGAGAGATTTGAAATTCGAAAGGCCGCCTATGTGCTTCTTAGGCTTGCCATGTGATAGATCTTGCTTGGCAAACTAGAGACTTCGTGGAGGATTTTAATTAGCTAGGCTTTTGTGTGTGCTATAATTAGCTCCGAGGCATATCACTTGCCCCCAATTTTCATTGCCGAGCTAGGTCTGTCAGCTCAGGTGGCAGAAGTAGTTTTCTCGATAAGGCCAAGCAGCCGAGGTAACCTATAAAGTCAAGCCAAACGATGCAGTTACTAGCCGTCCTTCCACAACCATTTCTTCCATACTCCCTCATCGAGGTTTACCTTCTCCGCCACTTGCCAGGGCCTTCTCTAAGTCTTTGGTGGGTAGCTTCCTTAAGACTGTGCTTTCGACTCACCCTGAGTCTCCTTTCTTTCTTTTACTTCCCTTTATTTTTCTTTTGTTTGTCTCCTATGGATTCATCCACTAGAGGTTGGTCCACAAATGCCAAGGTGATAGATCAGGGTTCTCTTGCCGGGCTTCTAGACTTAATGGGGACCCATCCTAAGGTAGTTTTGGGTCTAAATATTAAAAGTAGTACTCTGGGGGAGTCCAACCTTGACTGAATCTTTATTCCTCGAAATTTCACGCTAGAGTTGCTTGGTCCTTCGGACTGAGTGACATCGCCGGAGGAGAATTCAATCGCCTTGTATGAGGAATCCTTGAAGGCGAGGCTGAGACTCCCTACTCCTCTAATTATCACCATGTTATTGGCTCAATAACAAATAGTCCCAAGACAGCTTGTCCCCAATTCCTAGAGGATAGTCGGATTTTTCTATGTTGTATGGCTCCATGGGATCGTCCCTATTGTGAGAATATTCCGAGCTTTTTTTTTAAGTGAAGACACACCTCGAAATAAAAAATGCTGGTACCTTTTCAAGTGAAGGCACACCTTCGGAATAAAAAATGATGGTACCTTTTCTGTAGGAAGGATTACAATGTCCTCCCATTCGATCCTTCATCCATCCATGGTTAGAAGGGCCACTTCTTGTTCATAACCTAGACGGACTCATGGGGTTTTCTAATTCAGTGAAAGAGACCAAAGAAGAACGTGTTGAGCTTTTTTCCTATTTTGTCAGACGAGGAGTAGGAGTCTGTTGACTCCCTTCAATAGATGAGGGCTCTAGCCATGATCGAGCTGCTTCGAAAGGCAGCTTTAGTAAACGTCAGCTTGAATACTGCTTCCACCATAGGTATACTTCTTTGTCTCATCTTTTCTTTTATCGATATTGGTTTGTTGATTAACTTAGTTATTCTTCATATTGTCAATGATGAAGTTTGAGGTGAGCGAGTTGTTCACCTCCTCAAGGAAGAGGAGTTCGGAGAAGCTAGCCCCTCCTCGAGTAGGAGGAAGAAGAAGGTGATAGCGAGCTTATCTGTTGTTGTAGTTGGGCCTGCTACTAAATCAGGCTCCGTTGCTAGGACCAAGGAGAAACCCATTGGAGGAGAATCACCTGAGGTGAAGGTGATTGCTGCCCCTCCTATTTCTATTTGTCCACCTGCCATAGAGGTCGTCCAAGAAGCATTCCCATTTGGTGCCTCCAAGGATGTTCCAGTTTGTAGCTACTACAACTTCTATGATGGATCAAGAAGCCCTTTCTAGTCCTTTGGTTGCATCGGATGTTGTCCCATCTTCAGTGGCCCACCCATTGGAGCCCTTGACTTCTATGCCTGTCTTGGATGCTGCCGCAACTCTGATGGCGATGTCTAAACTAGCTTGTACCCCAGCCACTACCATCGAGGTTGCTCATGCATCCACCTCTTCATCCCGATTTAACCCGCAGTGTATTAAGCTCGGGGTCTTTCGGCCGAATTGGTCAGAGGGCTTCCAATTTAGTACTTTGGTGGGGTGACCCTAAGTCATGTGGGACAAGGTCGAGGAGTTTATGCTCCCGGAGAATGAGGTAGAGCTTTGAAAGAGGCTGTTTAAGAGCATGCTCATCTCAACATGTTGCACCGTAATTGAAGTAAGGGGGTTGAACTTTCCTTGTTATCAAAACCATATCCTCATCCCCTTCTGTGTTATCAGATTCTTTGCTCTCATCTTCTTCCCGAGCAGTTGATTTAAGAGCGATGGTTCTTCTCTTCTTTGACTCATCCTCTTCTTCAAGGCTCTGCTTCATAGATAGCTAATAAGTCATCAGTGAGCTCCTTTGCTTCTTCAATGGCTATGATTTTGGCCTCCCACATTCTTGGTAAAGACCTGAGAATCTTTCTCACTAAGTCACTATTAGTATAGGAGTTACCAAGACTTTTAAGACCATTAATAATATTTGTAAAGCAAGTAAAGCAAAATAGACTCACTGGACTCCATTTTAAATAGCTCATATTTATGTACAAGCATATTTATTTTAAATTTTTTGACTTGGTTAGTGCCTTCATGAGTTATTTCAAACCTATCCTAAATCTCTTTAGCAAAAAGACAAGTACATATGCAATTGAATTCACTAGCTTCTAAGGAGAAATAAAGAATATTCATGGGCTTAGCATTTAGCTGTGCCATCTTCTTATCAAATTTATTCTATTCTACTCAGGTTTGGGAAGAGACACGCTATCAATAATCCTTGTGGGTATGTGAGGTCCTTTAACTATGACACTCCACATATCATAGTCTAGTGCCTGAATAAAATACGCATGTCTGCTTTCCAATAAGAATAATTTAAGCCATCAAATAGTGGAGGCTTGTTTGTGGATTGACCCTCAGCAAGAGCTTGTTTGTGGATTGACCCTCAGCAAGAGAGATTCCAATTTGGGCTTTCATAGATCTTTAACAATTGACGGTTAGGTCAATGAGAGGCTTGAGTACCAAGCTCTGATACCACTTGTTGACCAGCTATTTAACCCAAGAGGAAAGGGTGAATTAGATTTTTCAAAAACTTTAACTAATAATGCAGCGAAATAAGTGCTTGATATAAGAATATAAACTTTAGTAGCAAACAAAAAAGTAAATATGCTGAAGATTAAAGCCATTAGATCGCGTAAGACAAACACACAGAGAGTATAGTAGTTCCATGCCAACTCTATACCTACATCCACTCCCCAAGATTTTCTTTTTGAAAATTTTACTATAATCTTTATGAGGTTATAGTCTGATTATTTTACACGGGCTCAAAATCAACCCAGTTGATTTTTTCAAGCAATCAACCAAAATCTACACCGATTGTTTTACTTGGGCTCACAATCAACCCAATTGATTTTCTTAAGCAATCAACCAAACTCTTCTCCAAACCTATCCCAGGCTCAAGATAATCCAATTCAAGATTTGGATGGACCTTTTTCCAAGTTTCAATCTCTAAAACTTGTTACAACAAGATATAAAAAAATAAATGCAAGTACAATAATATAGCTCTAAAATAATAAATATAAAATAATAAATGGAGCTTGATTCTGTTTGTTGGCTTTGATTGCTCTCGAAGGCATTTCACCAACTCTCAAATATTGAAGATGTGATCTTTCAGCTTGCAATGAAAGCTCTTGAATGATATTCTCTTTGAAGCTCTCTTTCTATCTTTTTTTTCTTGCTCTAGTGGATTTTTCTTTATACTACTTGAACTCACTTGTTCTCCTGGTATTTCCATATATTTGTACCCTTTGAAAGAGGTTGGAACACTATCCTAAACGTTAGATAGGTAAAAGAGTCATTGTAAGATAGAAACAAAATCATTCTGATTCATAGAAAAACTAGTTGTTACTGTTGTCAGACGTAGAGAAATCGACTCATCATTTTCTAGGATCGACTCGAGATTTTCAAGAGTCGACTAATGATCTTTAAAAGTTATCTCAAACTTGTTGTGGCTTTTGCTGCACTCTATCTTTTTACTGTGGCCATTGTAGAGTTAGCTCTCTTAGTCAAGGGTTGACTCGTCAGATGACTGCGGTCGACCCATTATTTTTAGGGGTCAACTTTTTAAAGAACTAAGTTTTACTACTTTCTATCTTCTTACTATGGCCATTCAAGGGTTGACTCATCTATTTCTGGGGTTGACTCTTATCTGACTAGAGTCGGCTTGTGATTCCCATAGGTCGACTCCCCAAAGTAATGATTTTTTTAGCTCTCTGTCTTTTTTCTATGGCTATTCAGGGGTCGACTCGCTTTTGTCTAGAGTCAACTCTTGTTTAATTGGAGTCGGCTCGAGCTCTTCATATGTTGAATCGCCACTACATTGAATTCTATGGCTTTTTATCTATCTTCTGTAACTGATCTGGGGTTGACTCACGATCCACTAGAGTCAGCTCGTAAAGGCGTATCAGACAGCAACAATATGTCGGGGTCGACTCGTTTGAAGCTTAATCAACTCTTGAGTTAGCTTAGGATGAAATTTTCTGCACTTGTATGTGAGCTTCCAAGAAATATTTTTATGGCATTTTTGGAGTTCAGCTTCTTAATGTGGAACTTCAAATCGATCATCTTCATTTATGAGTAACTAAAGTATTTCTAAAATTAATCAATCAAACTCAGGGCAAATAGATTAGTCAACTTTTTACTTAATTGTTTTGTACCATCAAAATCAATCCTTTAGGGTCAACATCTACTCTTTCTAATTCTAGTGTGCACATTAAATAAAACTTAGATACCCCAACTGATCCAATTCAATATTCTGAAATCATCGAATCTCTCATATATGTGGCAAACAGGACCAAACCTAATATTTCCTATGCTTTAATGAAATTGGGTAAATATACTAATAATCCAAAACAATATCATTGGATCACTATAAAAATAGTATCTCAATATCTTATGGGAATCGTTGATCTTTCTCTTCGCTATACTAGATATCTTGATGTGGTTGAGGGTTACAATAAACAAATTATGTTTCTAAATCTTTAAATCTTAAATCAACCACTAGATATTTGTTTCTTCTCAATAGCACCGCCATGGCTTGGAAATCTTCCAAGTAAATAATTATATCTTTGAGTGATATGAAGCAGAGGTGATTGCACTGGATTTCATCTGTATAAAGTTAGGATGAGTTGAAAATCTAATATCAAAGATTCCTCTACTAGCCAAACCAATTTTAGCTATATCAATTTATTGTGACAATAAGGCAATAATTATATTAACAAATCAAAATAGTACAACTAAAAAGATGAGTTGACACATCTAGCTTCATCATAATATCTAAGATAATGTTAAAAAATAATATAATATCCTAGAAATATGTTAAGTCTCGTAAAAACTTGGAAGATCAGTTACCCAAGGGTTTCTCTAGGAACGGAGTCCTAAAGTCATCAAGGAGGATGGGACTAAAGCCTACCATGTGATTACTGACAATAGATAATCAACATATATAACTAGAAATATATTCCATGAAAGATGTTCAATATGGTAGAAACAAAACTGATTGAGTGATCATACTAAAGCACAACTTTTGGAGAATATCTCCTTCCATTCTTATAATGAGTGCTTATACGAACCATAAAAGTAATTAAGGGTTGTGCTGTACTCTTAGTGAATCCTAGAAAGTTTGCAGGATATTAAATCACAAATATTTTTGAAGGGTTCACCTTTACGAGAGCTATTATAAAGGCTACATCTAGGACAAGAACCTAGTTTTAAAGTCTAGTTCATTAGAGCTCTTTTAGATGAATACAATCAATACTAAATAAGATTCAAGTTCATTTGAGACCTCATCCATTGAGCAGTATAAGTTGTCTAAAATATTTGCTTTATATTTTAGTAGTTTTAAAACTGTAATGCTATGATTGGAGATTGTTAGAATAGTTTACTTTTATAATTTTTTGAAAAAGTTTTAAATTCTTTTAAAACTTTGATGTTTTGAATAATCTCATATTGGATATTTGAATGCAAGTAAATTTGCATTTAATGAAGTCCAATAGTTTTAAGCCTAGTTAGATCTTGCGGGTAAGCTGGTGACCGCATGCACATACTCCCTCAGCTCGATCGGCCGTGCCGTGGCGTACACATGGCATGGCATAACATAGTGTGATAGAGGCTTTGGTCTAAGCTATGTTCACTCTATCCTGGGAAGGATCGCTAGATACGTACACGAGGGAGAGTTTTTTTTTCAGGACTGTGTTCATACATAACTTGTTGTAAGCACACCTTTCTAGTTTTCTTTAATCATGTTATTTACTTTTTAATTATTTCCACTATAAACAATTATCATCAAGTCATTAGTATATTATTTTAATAATTTCCAGCACCGTCGCCATTGCCCTACTCAGCCCTCTATTACCATCCCAGCTGCCATGCCCTTAAAACACCCTAACTCGAGGCTCACGGCTGTGGGGTGCTGCAGAAAGAGCGTTTCGGTTAGGGCGGGGCTTGGAGAGTGGTGATAGAATTAATAACAAAGCCACGGTTGAGATGGGAGCGGCCGCAACACCGACAGGCACCACCACAAGGAAGCGGCGGGGTGGCAAGTTGATGATATCGACAATGCACACGGCCATTATACGTACATGCACTGAAGATGTGAAGCGGCCATGCGTACAAAAATAGCATCGTGGTAATTTTTCATGGAAAATCCGATTTCTTTAAACCATGCAGTCCAAGATTTTTTTTCCCCCTTCTATACATCACTGAAACATGATATCCAATACAATCAAGACTCCAAATTATCCCAAGTTAGAACTGTAGCTATTAAATAGAGTCCAGTAGGGGTTACCAAGTGGTATCCACGTCCACATAGCATGCTGATGGCCCAGGATCCCAAGCACTGATAATTTTAGATGACTCCGGCAGAAAGATAAAAAGTTTGACATATCATAGCTCTCACACCTGCAAGAACTTTGTTTCCTTTTCCAAATATATTGTATATGAAACCATGCATGAGCATTAAAGGAACATTAAATCCAGAGTAGATCTGATCATTGACCAGGCTTGGGCACAGAAAATATGAACAACATGCCAGAGCAAACAACAAAGGAGCCACTCATCGGATACCTGGTCCTGACCACGTATCTTATACACCAACCCTGCCATTTCGTGGCTGAAGGAGAATAGCACACACAAGAAGAAAACATCCCTTACGTACACATGCAAAACCAGTACTGGAAAAACTCATGCTGTCTCTTGATAAACTTGGTTATTTTCCCCACTTTTCGCCAACATCATTGAACTTTATTACAGTCTAGAATTATTCATTCTAGTAACCTCCATGTATGAAAGCATTGAGGCGGTCCAGCTCCTCACGATGCTCAGTCACCACAGCTCGAACAACATCCCCAATGGAGACCATGCCGATCATACCCTTGTCATCAATCACTGGAATGTGTCTGACACGATTATCTACCAAGGCACAAAAAAAAAACAAGAAAAAAAACAGCAATAGTTACAACTAATATCATACAAGGTACTCAACTTGGAACTACTGCTAAATACACAAAGGCATGGGAAACCTGTCATCAGTTGCATAGCTTGCAGAACTTTGGTATCAGGAGTCACAGTGATCAGCTTGTTCTGGTCAAATGGAAGCCAAAACGATAAGTGGCGAGACTAAGGTTGAAAAGGATCTGTTCATCCAAAATTAGTTCGGAAATTGCTTTCTTTTTTTGAGAAATATAATCATGTATTTGCTTGATCCCACCAAAACATATTATCCACACTATTTTAAGGTTCACCTTTTATAAGTTTTTTTCTTTTTTTTTTTTTTTGTTTCTTGCATCATTTATATCAACAACCAAATCATACTTCTAATACCAGAAGGGCAAAGAAAACCGACCACGTGTAGGCTGGCACATTTCAGCTGGCTTCGGTAAAGTACGTACCTCTTCAGTCATAATATCACCAACTTTAGTTGATTTTGAAGATCTTCCCTGAACAATGATTTTCCGGAGATAATCTGAAAACAAACGAAACCGAATTAATACTCAGTACATATTAACTGATCAGTGCTTCAGGTTTCGGCTAAAACAATGAATAGAGAAAACAATAATCTTCGACCAAGTATTTTACAACAAAAATCAAATGAACGGCTTGATGTTTTTTGTGTTCCATCAACTAATCATGTTAGATACTGAAAATGCTACCATTTGAGCACAAGCCTGATTGACGCTTCAATATTTGCTGCTGAACTCACACCAACTTCAATGCTTCTTTGAGCTATTGACTGAGGATCATCTGATGTTGAACAGAAATTACACAGCCGAAAGATCAACTAGCTCAATATAGCTCTTCAGGTAACATAGACTTTAATCCTCTGCATCTTATATTCCCGAAATGATGCTCAAGAATACGGAATTAATACTTCCAGTTCAACATGATTTGATCATTGGCAGCAGGAAAAGGAAACTTTCCTGAAACTCAAACCCACACCCACTCCCTAAACATTGCCTCACTTCCAGTGTTTCAGAAGCATCTGCTTCCCCGCACCTGCACCTGTACCTACTCCCACATGCACTCCCAATGCTGGCAACTAATTTGATCAAATGAAAATAACACAATTCAGAGCCTCAACAGACAGCATATTGGAAACGCTGGGGGTTAAAAGAACTAAACTTCTGGAAGATTGCAGGGTCTATTTTGTTAACTAACTTATTGGATAAGAAAAAGGAAATCCTCAATAATCTCAATAAAAGGGAAGCACAGTCATTAACATTATACGAAGACTTTCAATTGGTGAACATCGTACGTTGTGCATATCTTGATGTAGATGACAGATGACAGAATATCCAAGGTTTTATGTGGTTACAAAGGCCATTGCACGTCAAGTAATATGTTATCTCAAAGTGTGAATGGCACCAAGTCCTTGGCAAATGAAACATTTTAATACCTGTGGAGGTTGGTTCCCCTAAAGAGATCAAGCACCAGTTCCGTCCCCTTACTCATATTCTCCCCTTATTTATAATTTACCACTGTTGGGAGAACCAGGTTCCCATCATCTTGCTATCAGAAAGGTTCATCCGGCTAAGCACTGACAAGCGCTTAGCAGGAATACCAAAGGAATTGGGACAAGAAGCTCCATAGCATTCGACAGTGTCTTCATTATCATGCTTTTTTCATTTTCTTAAGAGATTAGGCCTTTATCCTAATCATTTCCTCAAAAAAAACAAAAAAACAAAAAACAAGAAAAGGTTGTCATTATCATGTCCAGCTATTGAGGAGATTATTTCCCTGAGATATAAAATGAGTGAAGACGGATCATCAAGTTGCTAAATTGTGGTCTTAGAACTTGAAGAAAAAATACGCACATTTTGGCATAAATAAATATGGTCAATAAGGAGGTGAGATCATATCTCATTCCATTCTAAGCACCATCGTATATGGTGCTGTCATATCAAGAGAATTGGTTGCTTCAGAGGGGAATTTTGTTTTCAAAGTAGTGAAAAAACTTGAGCAAATTCATGTCGAGATTTAGTCAGGACAAATACAAATGTAACTGCATTTTCTGATAGATGGGCACTGCAACCAATGCATATAGAAGCATTTGATAAAATTACTCATACACAATTGGCTATGATGGGAAGTATCTGTAAGTAATCTATATGATTACACCATGCATACTCTTTTTGCAGCTAGTCATGCCATTAACCTCTTCAATATCAAGAAAAACATCTTCGCTATCAAGAAAATGCTCTACAGTATAAATATACCACCAATATACAAAAATTTCCTTCAGAAACAGGTATAAACAGCCATATGCCATCACCAAACCTAACCTTTATCTCTTGATATTTCAACTTCCATAAACATTGCTTCTTAAAATGATTCACAAATGCCAAAGAATATATATCTGACAATATAAATCTGCATGAGAAGTTATGGTTTCAGATACGGGAATGAGGTATGCATGCATACAGTAAAACCCTTCCTTTTTTCTCTCTTATAGGCCAACAACATCCCCGATTAGAAGAGGGTATCAAATCAACTGTGTAAGTTTCACACAAGACCAATGAGATCTGGTAGTGGAGTGGGGGCATATCTATGGCTAAGATCCACTGACATACATAGCCAAACCAATCTAATCGGACATGGTTTTTGAACAAGGTACTTTGTTGACTATATAACAATTTCATTTTAGATTATGAAGATACGCCAAGGCATGGTAATAGTCATTGTCATGCACTAATATGCTTTTCAATACAGTGCAACTTCACTTTTTGTCTTACTAAACAAACATTAGCTTTATGAATTCTAATCTCTAGGATACCAATGAAAAATGTAATTGAAACCAAAAGACATGATCCATGTCCATATGTTTTGACGTATTATGCAAAGAAAAGCACAGAACAGTGTCCCATAATTTAGGGTCATCAATTTTATATATATCCAAATAAAAGCAAGAAAAGCATATCACTGCTGAGATTGGTAAATAAACTTTATGATGCATTTCAAAACAAGAAAAAGATAAGGCTCTCTTAAAAACATTAACAAATGTATTATGTCCAAGGCCATTTGCCACAAGCAAAAGCTGTAAAAGGTTTTATTGGGGGGAAAAACAAGTCGTCCCGAAACACATGGGCACATGACCATCACGTGCCTGAAGGCGCCCAACCTTGAGGCGCCCGACCTGGAGGCGTCCGACTTTAAGATACGCAGCCGGGCCGGACGTCCGGCCAGGCGCTCGACTCCGAGACGCCCGATCCGAGCACCCGACCTCGACATTCTCGACTTTGGAGGTCCGACCTCGCTATCCATCTGCAGCGGTCACATTCTTCTGCAGCTCGACCAAGTATCATGCCCTGCCACTGCTGTCAACAATTAATGCGCATGACCTCCACTAATCTTCGGCTCACTCAACAATTAATGCGCATGGCCTCCACTGATCTCCGGCTCACTCAACAATTAATGCGCGTGCCATCTACGGATCTTAAGCTCTCCACGGCAGACAGTTGAGCTACTCCGCCACGTCCGATAAGCCACGACGACTCACTGACTCTGGCCTGATCTCCCACGACAATGTATTAATTCACACGATCGTGCTCAATAATGACGATAATCCGTTCGCCCCGTCACATCACAGGTAATCCTGTACCCCTCTATAAAAGGGGAACCCCTCCATCTTAGAGGGGGTTGGACTCTGAAATCCCGCCGACGGACCGTCACCTGCCATCTTATGCCGGAGCTCCTCCTTCTCAGCCAACGACCGCCCCCGGGTCCAATTTCCAGCAACAGTTGGCGCTAGAGAAAGGGACCGAGTTGTGGCCATGAAGTTGAGAAGCAAAGGAGTCCCGCCGACGGACCGTCACCTGCCATCTTACGCCGGAGCTCCTCCTTCTCAGCCAACGACCGCCCCCGGGTCCAATTTCCAGCAACAGCTGGTGCTAGAGGAAGGGACCGAGTTGTGGTCATGAAGTTGAGAAGCAAAGGAGCCTCCAATGCCTCCCGGCGTCTCCCACCAAGTCCTGGACGGACACTCTGTCCAGAACTCGCCACCTCCGGCTGACCTAGTTCCCCAAGTCCAGCCAGAATAATTCAATATCCTGGTGCAGCAAGTTCAAGCCTTGGCCGCAGCCGTCCAAGGCCTGCAACGTGAGGGAGCCCCACCTACGCCGCCTCCGGAGGCCCAGGTCCAGCCAATGCTTCCTCCAAATGGACCGGTGCCCCAGGGCCTAAATCTCCACGGCTCCTCAAGGGCCAACAATGAAGAACGATGTTGTCGCCAAGGCTCAGCCCGGGCGTCTCCCCGGAGAGAATTGCCAAGGAGGAGCATAGACAGAAGGCCGCAGCTTTCGAAAGCTGAGTCAGCCCCGGACCGTCACGAGCCGAAGCAGACTACTGTGGCAATCCCCCAGGCTGGGGAGCTCGACAGGAAGGTCGAGAACCTTGAGCGCCAGATTAAAGCGCTTCACAGCAGGAAGGCAAGGCGCGAGGGCGACTTTGAGTTTACCACCAAGTCCCCCTTTTTCCGCCAGATTGAGGATGAGCCGATCCCACCGAGGTTCAAAATGCCCCAAGTGGAGCCCAACAACGGAACTACCGACCCCCTCGACCATTTGGAAAGTTACCAAGCCCTCATGACATTGCAAGGGTCCTCGGAGGCTGTACTCTACAAGGCCTTTCCAGCGACTCTTCGGGGAACGGCTCGGCTTTGGTTCTCTAAACTGAAGCCGAGCACAGTATCCTCTTTTGAGCAGCTCGGCAGGCAATTCGCCACCAACTTTGCTGCCAGCGGCGAACATCGGACTCCCTCCTATACGTCAAGCAAAAGGAGGGGGAATCCCTCAGAGAATACCTCGACCGCTTTACCGTTGCAACCTGGGAGGTCCGCGAGCTCGACCAGTCGATAGCCATGTCGGCACTAAAGACTGGGGTTCACTCCTACAGATTTCTCTTCTCCATTGAGAAGAGCTTTCCCGCCGACTTCACTGAAATGCTGACCCGAGCTCGGAAGTATGCGAAGGCCGAGGAGGCTATCGCCTCCAGGTGGGGCGTGACCGAGCAGGCCTCAAAGAAGCAGAAGAAGCGCCGCGAAGAGCACGGCCGCCCGAGAAGCCGACCCCCCGCCGAGATAAGAACCTGCCTCAGCTGAGGAGCCCACCTCGACAGCGGGGACAGCTTCGACCAAGGTCCCCGCCTCGACCGGATCTCCGCCGCGGCCACGAATGCCCTCGGGGAGGTACGAGAATTACACTCTCCTGAATGTTCCCCGAGCAGAGGTCCTAATGGAGATAGAAGGTCGAAACTATTTCCGACCTCCACCCCTGATGCGGGATACGGAAGCTCGGCGCAATCCTAGGAAGTATTGTCGTTTCCACCGAGACCACGGCCACAACACAGAGAATTGCTTCCAGCTCCGGGATGAGATCGAGGCGCTTATCCGCCGCGGGGTACTCAACCGGTTCGTACGGAACCGGCGTGAGGAAAGGAGGCCACTGGAAAATGCCGCACTGTCCGAAAATCCAAATGACAACGAGCCTATCGCCGGCACCATCAACACCATTGGAGGAGGAAGCTCGGCTGAAGAACCAATCGAGGGAAGGACCCCTCCGAAGCGCCCGCACACCTCCGAAGCCATCTCATTCTCGGACGAGGACTTGGAAGGAGTTGAGACTCTTCATGATGACGCTGCGGTCATCTCCATAATTGTAAAAAAGTTTGATGTAAAGCACGTCCTATTTGATAATGGAAGCTCGGCAAATATTTTGTACTATGATGCCTATCAAAAAATGGGGATGACGGAAAACCAGCTTCGAAAAATGAATGCCCCGCTGGTCGGATTCACCGGGGACTCGGTCCCGATTGAAGGCGAGGTCAGTTTTTTTGTCACAGTCGGGCTCGCCCCCCGAGAAAGTACTGTGAGGACGGACTTCCTTGTGGTCCGTCAGCCTTCGGCCTACAACACCATTCTTGGACAACCAGAACTTAATGCTCTCCGAGCTGTGGTCTCGACCTATCACCTGCTCGTGCGATTCCCCACCGACCAAGGAGTGGGCGAAGCTCGTGGGGACCAGTCAATAACTAAGCGGTGCCACATGGCAACTCACCAAGCAAAGCAACCAGCTAAGGCACCAAGCCGAGAGGAGCTACCGGCCAAGGCGCCGACTCAAACGTCAGATCAGATGCTGCCCGTTCAAACCTTGGAAGTGCGGGACGACCCCCGGAAAGGACGGGTAGAACCTGGTGAGCTTCTTACCCAGATTTCTTTACAAGAAAATTGCCCAGAGCTAACCGTGCAGGTCGGCTCCGGCCTGAGCTCCCTTGAAAGAAACCGCCTGATTGAGGCAGAGTACGAGGCCCGGATGGGGTAGTTGCGGAGCAGGCCCTACGCCTCGAATTTCCAGCCTCGAACAATGAGGCAGAGTACGAGGCGCTCATCGTCGGGCTCAAATTGGCAAAGGAGCTAAAAGCCGAGGACCTGAAGGTCTTCAGTGACTCCCAACTGGTCGTGAGCCAGATCCTGGGGGACTTTGAAGCAAGAGAGCCATCAATGCAGAGATATCTCCAAAAGGTGCGAGACCTCACATCCACCCTGAGCTCCTTCAATATCCAGCACATCCCCAGAACGAAGAACCTAAGGGCAGACCAACTGTCGAAGCTGGCAACCTCTCGCATGAGCGAGCTTCCTAAGGCAACAATGCTCGAATATCTCCAAATGCCCAGCACGGAGGAGCTTGAGCCGACCCTCTGCATCGAAACCGAGCCGAGCTGGATGGACGAGCTCATCAGCTATCTACAAAATGAAACCCTCCCCAATGATGAGCTCGAGGCTCGCCGAATCAGGCGTCTAACCTCCCGATACATATTATATGAAGGCAAGCTCTACCGAAAATCTTTCACCTCTCCTCTCCTCAGATGCCTCCGCCCGTCAGAGACGGACTATGCTATGCGAGAGGTTCATGAAGAGATATGCGGGAACCATTTGGAAGGCCGAGCACTGGCCCATAAAATCTTGCGCCAAGGATACTATTGGCCTACACTTCAAAAGGACGCAACGGACTTCGTCCGAAGGTGCGATCGATGCCAGCGGAACGCCAACATCCAGCGCCGACCCTTGGCCCCGCTAACCTCGATCAGTGCCCCCGGCCATTCGCCCAATGGGGGATTGACATCCTGAGTCCATTCCCCCTAGCTACCGGGCAGAGAAAGTTTCTGGTCGTCTCCATCGACTACTTCACCAAATGGTTCGAAGCCGAACCAGTGGACCGGATCACCGAACAGAAGATGCGGGACTTTGTTTGGAAGTCAATAATCTGCAGATTTGGACTCCCCCGCATCCTTATATCTGACAACAGCCGTCAGTTCGACAACATCCGTTTCAGAGAATTCTGCTCCAAACTCAGTATTGACCACCGCTTCACCTCGATTGCCCATCCACAAACAAATGGAGAAACCGAGGTGACGAATCACACCATCCTCCAAGGGCACAAGGCCAAGCTCGACCGATCCAAGGGGCAATGGGTCGAAAACCTCTACAATGTCCTCTAGGCCTACAGAACCACATTCCGACTTCCTACCGGCGAGACCCCCTTCAACCTGGCATGCGAAACAGAAGCTGTCATCCTTCTAGAAGTTGGACTCCCTTCACCAAGAGTGGAACATTATGATGCAGCCTCCAACTCCTCCCAACTCAGGGGCAACCTGGACCTCATCGAGGAGACAAGGGAGGCAGCCCGAGTTTGCATGATGAGATATCAACGAAAAACGGCACAGTACTACAACTCCAGAGTAAAAGCCAAGCTTTTCAAGGCAGGAGATCTCGTCCTTAGGAGAGCAGAAGCTTCTCAGCCCACCGAGCAGGAAAAGCTTGCCCCGAACTAGGAAGGGCCATACCGGATTGCACGAGTCCAGCGATCGGGAGCATACAAGTTGGAATCTCTCGAAGGAACTCTTATTCCACGAAGCTGGAACTCCGAAAATCTTCGGATGTACTACCAGTAAAGCCCCCAGGGGTCCTCAACGATTGGGAATACAACTCTCGCCCTCTACTTATGATAATTCGTTTACAGCTCTCCCTTAATTATTCCATGCTCTTCCTGATATTGGGACGCTCGTGATTTTCAGAAAACCCGACCAAGCTCGGATGCCCGACCAAGTTCACATGCCCCAGCGAAGCCTGGAACGCCTCGCCACGTCGATCTCAATCTCGATCTCCCTCAAAGTCCTCGACCAAGATCGGGATGCCCCATTGTTCGATAGTGGGTCCAAGCTCCCTCGACCTCGGAAAGCGTCACCAGGTCAACGGCGAGCCCAAGCTCCCTCGACCTCGTGCTCGATCCCTCGACTAAGGTCGGGATGCCCGCTAAGTCGACAGTGAGCCCAAGCTTCCTTGACCTCGGAAAGCGTCACCAGGTCGACAGCGAGCCCAAGCTCCCTCGACCTCGTGCTCGATCCCTCGACTAAGGTCAGGATGCCCCACTGAGTCGACAGTGAGCCCAAGCTCCCTTGACCTCGGGAGGACATTCAACAACCCCCTGGCGTGCAGGCATGCCTAAAGCAGGCAATACCTCGTAGGGAATGCAGCATTCTCCCCTGCTCGACCGGTGCGAGCTACGCTGTTGCACGAGACTCCGATCAAAGCGCCATCCCTACAACAAATGACACCACCTGCGGAAGCGGACTGCAGGCCGAGGAACGCCCCTAAAGGCCGATCACAGAGCGGAGTCGCTCGCCTCCACTTGAGATGCCCGGCTCCGATGGTGCAAGAGGTATAACCCTACCCAGCACCTATGTCATTGCATTTACTTGCCTATATTACAAGACGGTCGGCAAAACCCCGACTAAGCTCGGAAGCCCCCCCCCCCCGACCAAGGTCGGGATGCTCCCCTAAGTCAACCATAAGTCAAGGTTCCCCCGACCCCATGCATACTCTCCTCACCACTAATCTCCAGGACAATCTTCACTTGCTCCGGACCCCTCTGAACGAGGGCTCGGCCGAATCCAAACGTCGATTTAAGCCGACAACGGTCTGTAGCGACAACCTCGAGCTCCGCCCGATGATACTCTGGCCAAGCTCGGAAATGCCAAGTCACTCACCGCAAGTTCTGATTCCACTTCTTGATACCCCGACCAAGTTCGAGACCAAAAAGCACGAAAGCTCCAACGATAGCCTGACCTCGGTCTACGATCTCTTCAGGGTCCGACCCTAAAGCTTTGACAAGCTTATTCTGGAAGCCGAGCCCAAAGACTTGGCGAAATTTTTCAGAGGATAAACCTAAAGGTCTAGTAGGATCTCTTCGGAGTCCGACCTTAAAGCTTTGATAAGCTTATTCTGGAAGCCGAGCCCAAAGACTTGGCAAAATTTTCCAAAAGACAGACCTAAAGGCCTAGCGGGACTCCTTCAGGGCCCGAGCTCAAAAACTTAGCAAGTATTCCTAAAGCCTAAGCCCAGATCTAAGCCTAACAACTTAGCAAATGCTATCGGAGCCTAGGTATAAAGACTTAGCCGAGCTCGAAGACTTGAAGAAATTCGCCGGGAAGAATCCAACTCAAGCAATCAGAATAAAAGCTTATCAATTACGCAAATGAAAGCAAGCACAAGTCTGGAAAAAGAGAAGTTCTTCATTGATAGGCCTGAAGGCCAAGTACAAAATCGAGGTTCGACCATACAATAATTCCAATGGCTGACCTCACTTACAAAAAGAAGAACCAAAAGAAGAAAAAAGACTAAGTCCTAAGGAGTAGTCGCAGCTTCGGCACCGACCTCAAGGTCGTCCACGACGACCACCTCGGGATTCTCAGCTGGAGCCTCCCCGGGTTCTTCCACCGGCCCGGCCGCAGTCATAGAGGTCTCGGTGGGAACGTCGCCAGCGGCTTCAGGGACGGCATCAGGCACTCCTTCAGGAGCTCCCTCGGCGGAAGCCTCCCGAGCAGCCTCCTCGGCTGCTTTGACCTCAGCCCCAGCCGGGCCTTCGGGCCCGCCCTCGTCCTCGTCGATCCCCCCTCCGGGCTGGAGCATACTGAGATCGAACTCAGGGCAGAGCCGCTTCAGTTGCCTCCGAAAGTCTTCGAAGCCGCGGATAAGTCCATCCACGGCCTCTTCCTCCAGCAACTCGCGGAACTCTTCCGACTCCCGGAAGAGTTGCACCGCATGTTGAGCTTGCTCCAAGGCCCTCTTCTCTCGAGCCTCGAGCTGCTCAACCTTTAGCTGGGTGCCCCTCGCCTCATGCTGGGAGACAGCAATCGCGGAGCGAGCTTCGGCCAAACAAGCCTTGACGACGCGCACCTCCGACCTGGCCAGAGCATGCACGCCCCTCTCGTCTTCGGCGGCCTCCACCCTCGCGAGGAGCTCCCTCCGCAAGACCTCGACCTCGCCCAGCCTCCTCTCGGCCTCCTCCTGCCCCCGCAGACATCTTCGGGCCATGTCCCGGTAGTCTGCTGCCATGGAGATCAGCATGTCGACCTCGTGAAGATGCTGCAAACAGAGCAAATGAAAGAATAAACCAAGACCAAAGATCGAATACAGGAGTTAAGGCCGAAAACAAACTTACCCGAATGGTGGAGCAATGGGTCCCGTCCACAAGACTATTGAAGTCCGCGAACTGGAACTCGGCCCGATCGGCCGGGAGCAGAGCGACCCGGAAGACTTGACACGCTATTTGGGCATCATGGAGGGCCGAGTCACCCTCGAAGACCGCCCACTCAGGGCAGTGGGGCCTCCTCTCTTGCCGGGTCTCACCCCCCGAAGGACCCGGAAGACTGGGCCTCGCTGGGCTCACGAAGACGAGCTCGGGACCCCTAGGCCGCTCCCCGGCTCGGGACCGAGCGCCACAACCGGACGAGCTGCCGACTGGGACGCTGAGAGACGGGAGCTGGGCAAGCGAGGGCCGCAGAAGTCCCCGCAAAGCTCGAGCCCCCGCGATCGGTGCTCGGAACCTCCTTCCGAGCAGGTCTGGAGGCCCCAGCCCCGGGGGCACTTAATTTGGCTTTTTTCCTCGGCTCGGGTAGGGCCCCACCTGCCTCGGCCTCGGTTGCCCTCTTTTTGAATCGGGCGTAGAGAGCCGCGTTGCTGGTCACCATCTTCGGAATATCTGAAAAGACAAAAGAAAAAGATGTCAGGAAAAAGGAGACGAGAGAAGAAAAGAAAAAGTAAAACGAACGAGACAAAAAATGACAACCACCCTTACCCTGGGGGCGCGCCGAGCTCAAGCCGACATTGACCAAAACGACCTCGCTCACGAGGTCATTCAGAAGAATATCTTCCTCGAGGCCGTAAAGAGCGTCGAGGATCCCCTGCTCGCTCTCGGAAAGTCTGGGGAGCTTATTGGCGATCTTGAGCCGGGCCTGCCCCCACCTGGTATCAAACCCCCACGCACGCTCGGAGGATAAAAAGAAAAACTTCTTCCACCCATGAATGGATGTACGAGCACTTCGAAAGAGTGACCGACCGCTCCGAAGAGCAAGGTAAAGCCACTCTCCGTCCCCCGGATTGGACTTCAGCAAGAAGCACCGCCGGAAGACACTGACCGAAGTCGGTATCCCGTGCGCAAAGCAAAGGGACAAAAAACCGACAATTGTCCTCCATGCGTTCGGAGCAAGCTGCGCTGGGACAAGCTGATAAGTCGCCAGGAGATCGTTCACGAACCCGTGTAGCGGAAACCGCAAGCCGGCCCAGAGTGCCTCTATGTACACTCCGATCCGACCTGGGGGAGACCTCGTCATCCGATCCTTCGACCCCGCGGGTTCAAGACGAAACTCGCACTGAGGAAAAAACTACTCATCGGCCATTTCTAACTCCTCACTACTCAAAGTGGACCCGACCTCGTCCGGACCACGACCCATCCTAGAAAGGAAATGATAGAAGAAGAAAAGAGAAAAAAGAGCAAAAACCCTCCGAGCGGACGAGGGGCACCTACTAAAATTTCCGCCGAAAATGTCGACGATTTGAAGAGAAACCGAGACGATCGCCTGGAAACGCCTCGGAGTGCCATCGGAGGAAACTAGAGAACAGGAGAACAAGGAGAGGAGCAACGATAGCCGCGGCCAAATAGGAGCCCTTGGGGCCAGGATAAGGATTTATATAGACCTCTCCAACGGCCCGGATCGGAGAGGCAGGATCCCGCCTTCCGTCCAGATCGTACCACGTGTCGGCCCCGAAGACCGAAGCGGCATATCCGATTCAGATCGACACTTTGAATACCGAATCAAGGCGGCGTCCCATCATAAGCCCACAACGCGAGACCACCTCGAAAGGCAAAAGGGTGTCGCCCCGTCCTTTCTCATTAAGAGTGCTTTGAAACACGCGGAACGCCGGAATAAGTTAAGGCTTCCTGGCCCACACCAATATGGTAAAGTTGTACTTCCCACGTTCGAGCTCGCAAACAGCTCGAACTCGAAAGTCGGAGGATAGTGTTGGAGGAAAAAACAAGTCGTCCCGAAACACATGGGTGCATGACCATCACGTGCCTGAAGGCGCCCGACCTGAAGGCGCCCGACCTGGAGGCGTCCGACTTTAAGACACGCAGCCGGGTCGGACGTCCGGCCAGGCGCTCGACTCCGAGACGCCCGATCCGAGCACCTGACCTCGGCATTCGACTTCGGAGGTCCGACCTCGCTATCCACCTGCAGCGGTCACATCTTTCTGCAGCTCGACCAAGGACCATGCCCTGCCACTGCTGTCAACAATTAATGCGCATGGCCTCCACTGATCTCCGGCTCACTCAACAATCAATGCGCGTGCCATCTACGGATCTTAAGCTCTCCACGGCAGACAGTTGAGCTACTCCGCCACGTCCAATCAACCACGACGACTTACTGACTCCGGCCTGATCTCCCACGACAATGTATTAATTCACACGATCGTGTTCAATCATGACGGTAACCCGTTCGCCCCGTCATATCACAGGTAATCCTGTACCCCTCTATAAAAGGGAAACCCCTCCATCTTAGAGGGGGTTGGACTCTGAAATTCTGGAGACATTTTCTCTTCCCTCATACATTTGCCCCCTCTGACTTAGGCATCGGAGGGCCGGCGCCGGAAACCCTGGCCACCGGCTTTTTGCAGGTCCCCTGGAGGACGCCGCCCGCCGACGGACCGCCACCCGCCATCTTACGCCGGAGCTCCTCCTCAGCCAACGGCCGCCCCCGGGTCCAATTTCCAGCAACAGGTTTCATTGCAGATAAAATGTCTTTTCCTTATTTTCATTTAAGGAGCACTTCAGTTATTGCATGATTTGTTTTCTTTTTTTTTTCTTTTTGCTAGTTAGTGTTGCATGTTATTTTTTGCGTTAGTAAATATCCTTCCTAACAAATCTTGAAGATGACAAAAGACGAAGGCCTCTCGAAATGACAGATATATAGTCAAGGCCCAACTGCATACATGTATTCGGCCCCAAATGCTTCCAAATGAAAATCAATAACATGAAAACCATTGATCTATGATGTCTAAAATGCCCAAAGGTTAGAAGTCATTTGTTTTAGAAGTCTCCTATATATGCTTCAAGTGGGCATAAAATTAACAATAGCAACACAACTAGCAAGAAAGACTATACTACAGTTATATAATTTGAAAAATCTAAACTGTTGATCCTGCTCTAGAAATTTTAATGTACATAGACCAAAAATGATTTGATTTGGATGCTTCTAGTCCACAAATCAAATCAATGATTCTTCACCCTTTGTGCACTAATGGCTTGGGTCAAATGACAAAAAGTTCCCCATGTAAATAAAGCTATCTAGTGCAATATCATAATCACAACCGTCCCACCTTGTCCCTTTTCTCTGAGATAGGCAAGGGTTGCCTTAGACGATATTTCAAGCCTTTCAATATATTTACACAGAATCCCCATCTACCGTATCTGAGGTCTTCCTCCTACCTTTCCTACGTCACTCAACATAAATTAAATCATCTTTCCTTACTGGAGCCCCCTATAACTTTCTACATGCCTATACCATGTCAACTGATTCTCCATCATTTTGTCTTTAACTTGGGAAAATCTTACAATTCCTCCAAGATCTAGCATACTCATCGCTCACTACAACCTTCCTAGTTTTCCTTGACATCCATCTAGGAATTCTAGTTTTAGCTACATTCAACTTACTTTCTTGGACCTTTTTTATTACTCAAAATTTCTAACCATACAACATTTATGCCTTGATGTCATTCTACAAAGTTTCCCCTTTTGCTTTGCCAAGATATCATTGATCACATAATACCCTATAAGTACCTCTCCACTTTGACTTATGTCCTGGTCTCTCCATAATTTTGTATCACAAATCTCTGGTAATGAAACTGATCACACAGTCAAAACCCTTGTCTACCATTTTAAACCAGTGCATCATCTCCATTTCTATTTTAAATTTATGCAATACATATGCCCCTTTTAAACCCTTACCCTTTAAAGCTTACTTCCATAAATAGCATTTCATACCTAATGCCATACACGGGGACTAAAACAGTCATTTTCTTGTAAAAGCAAAATTTACCAAGTTTGAAATTTGGTGCAATTTAAGCAATACACACATACATTGATGCACTTATATGAGGTGCAAAGAGAAATTCATACTCACTGCAAAACTCAAATTTCTAATTGCAAAATGAAAATGAAAGATGTGATCTACAAGGTCCAAATGCCTATGCATGAAAAATCGTATGTTCCAGAAACCTCTTGCCTATGGATCAAGTCCTTCCAAATATACAGTTCTAATGCCACAATAAGTGTGCTGATTTTGGTACGCCTCGATGCACAAGATAGGAGAATTCAAAACATAGGATTTTTTTTTTCCTTTTTGTACATAGGCTTTTTAAGACTTCTTCTATATCATATCCAATGATTTAGATTTCCATTTTCTAGCCGCCACTTTCGAACTTTGCAGTAGATGCAAGACCTTTCTTTTTTGGTACATGATGCAAGACCTTTCTTTACACCTTGTGTATTATTACTGCAACCTACATGCATATGTACATACATAATACACACACATAAACATGTAAATGTGAGTAGAAATACACTTGTATATTTTTGTAACCATCAAATCAAATGGCCCCTCCATAGTCTTCTGATATGTACGCAAAACTAAAAGCTGCACCCCCCCTTTATAAAATAGGAACCTTCAATCAGAATCATCAAATTGAATGGTCCCTCGCTGCAGCATCTAATATGTACTATAGGATTATTGGAACTTAAATGAGAATTGTGAGAACAATTTTGTACTGTTAAATTTCTAATCACACCTCTACATCATAATTGCAATATTTAATTGATATTATAATATCTAATTGTCTATCAATTGTAACCATCCAACACATAATACCTGATTTCAGAACTATAATGATTAGACTATCTTTTTCTAGTTTCTATTTGAAGTGTCCAAAGAATTTGTACTGTTACTCTTTGTTTGCTTTCTCAAGAAATTATTGAGCATGTATGCATGATTCCCCTGACACAATCATTAAAGTATGCTGATTACCTCTCTCAGTAATAATTCCAGCAATTGCTTTATCAGCTTCAGGTTTTACCACCACCAAAGCTCCAACATTGTGTTGTGTCATCTGAATGAAGAGCATAATTCAGCCATTTATCTCATAATATTATCTTTCAAGAAAGATGAAGTGCTTCAGAAGCTAGAACACTAATTTTTTAAAAAAAAATCATGATAAGCAGCTACCAAACATTTATTATTAAGAGAAGGATAGTATATACCGCTTTCACAGCATCATACACAGTATCATCTGTAGTGCACCACAGCCAGGACCCATCAGCACCCTTGCCCTTAGCTTTTAAAACATCTGAAATTGTGGTGCTTTCAAATCCGTGCTCTTCCAATTGAGCAGAAGTTGACTCAAAGCGTGAAAAGGCAGTAGGTAACATGGCTGGATTCATGATACGCATATGCTGCAGAACAGCACATTTGAGAACATTTCCTTGTGCACGGATAGCTTGAAGTGCTCCTTGCATTTTGCCTGACTTCGATGACATAACCATTAGACTACAGAATTATATAACATCATTAAAATAAGTATCCTCCTTCTGCTCTATACTAGACCCACCATCTGTGTCCAGATTTTTGAACAAAGAATCATTAAAAACAGATCTTTTAGCACTATAAGCATTAGCATTTACATGAAAAAATTTCGCAGGAATCATGAACATTTTCAATTCTTTGTGCATCAGAAAATATGCCATTTAAAAGCCATCTTTCAATTTCCTTTAACTAACAAGACTATCATAGTGAAAGTGAGAAAGGAATATACACATTCTAGTAATCTATTTTTTAGCAGTGATATGTGTTTCTGCAACAAGGAACCAACAAAGAAAAGATGGAAAGAATCCCTATAAAATCATAAGAAGGAACTACTAAGTTGAACTTTCATACATCGAAAGAAGGTAAATTCAAACATGGTCCCCCACACTGCCAATATCAAAAGCAATTAATTCAAACACTATGGTTCCCCTTCTCATAAGCTTCTTGCAGTATGTGCGAAATGAAGAAATGCTCCCAAGCATTCGGCCACCCCTGGATATTTTAGTGCAAAGTTGACTAATGGAAGGGCTAGCACCAGAAGCCCCATGTGATTCACAATGTGGAAGCAGAAGTAATACTGTCTACTTACAAACTCCATCAAGAACAGTTTTTACTGCCATCACTGCCTAATATCATTTAGGTTACAATCATACCGAACATATCATGGTCCAAGCTTAAGCATCAAAAAGGAAGAGTTCGTTAGATTCCTTCAGCTGCTAGTAGGTCATAAAGGACCTAGCGAAGAAAGTTCCCCGCAGAACGTCCCCAAACCTTATCGGTTTTAGTTCCAGCCCTCTGGTATGAGTGGGAGAAAACCAAATCCACCATTTTGTACCATTTAGTTTCTCTTGGAATTAGGACCTGAGCCTCTGGTATGAGTGGGAGAAAACCGAATCCACCATTTTGTACCATTTAGTTTCTCTTGGAATTAGGACTTCAGGCCCCTCCTTAAAAGCCTTACACCTTCAAATATGCGGCAGCAGTTATTTGCCAAACCCAGAGAAGGTGCAGAAGCAGGTGCGATTACAGATGCTGGGAAATGAATACTTGAGAAACACTTTTAGTAATGAGATGCTTAAGAAGTAGAGCATGAAAGTGGAAGCAGGTTGGAGATTCTAGGAAGATTCCAAAGTGGGTGTCTTTACACTATGTAAAAGATTCTGGCTACTAAGGGAGAGAAGCGATAAAGTATATCTTTGGTTAAACTCTAAGATAGCTTCATCTACACATGTCAACATCTACTTAAAAGTCCAGCATGGCAAACCTTAAGAGTTAAGACCTATTTCCACACCCCTACTATAGTGTATCCAAGCTAGTATTTGTGATAATCCTAGAACTCAAAACCAATATTCCCTGTTGTCTATTTTTTATGTCTGCTGTTCTCTAGAACACCTTTATATCAATTCTTAAGCCCTTCAAAGATTTTCAGAGCAACAACCTGATAACCCCGTATGCCATAAAAGTTAGGTTAATTAGGACAGCATTAACATGCAAGAGACCATCCACAAAGACAATCAGCAAAGAGGAGAAAGGGGGGAAAACAAAAGAAGAAGAAGAAGAAGAAGAAGAAGACAAAAAGCTCACCTAAGCACCCATCTAGCCTCTCCAAACATATATCTTGTCATGATTCATTGTCTTCCCTACCACAACAAAAATCCCAAATGGCTCATCCAACAGAAATCACAAACATTCATATAAAAGGTATTTGTAACTTCTAAAATAACTTTTTTGCCAGAAGTATCATAGTGATTGTTATTGTAGGATTGAAACCATTACCATCTAGACTAAGAAATAGAAGTAACATGTAGATTTTTTTAAAAAAAAAAAAATTGCATCCCCTGATACTACCCTTCACCTTTTCTTTCTAACACACTCTAGTTAGTGCAGTCCCACAACAATGGTGTAAAGCACCAGAGCATAGGGCCCCCTTGACCCAGACTCTAGGTACACCTGAAAAACAAATTAATAATAAAGAAATAAATATCAAGGATATTCGTCCATTAGTACAAAAATAGCAGCCATAATGTAGTTCAACGATCCAAATTTGCCTGTTTCTTGACCCCATCCTTCACAGCACACTTGAAGGACAGTTCCAGTTCATATTATAAAACGCCTTTTCTTTCTTGTCTTAACAGAGATATTCCAGAATTTGAGAACCCCTTTTTCATTATGCTTCCGAGGCTTAAACTACGAAGTTCTTGGATCCCCCCCCCCCTTTTTTCCCTTTTTTTTTTTCTTTTCCTTTGCATCTTTAGATGGCATAGTGCCTCCATTGTAACACAGCATGTTGCTGGCTCTACTCCGATCTTGTAGTAGAGAACGAATGGATAATCTGAAACCTAGATTACATATCCACCTTAAATCTCTTTTGAGAACCGCAGAAGATACCTTGTAAATCATTTTCGGAGTAATAACTCTGTAAAGTCTTATACCCTCTCGTTTATCAAAGGGAAACGAAATCGAACACATGAACAAATGAAAGGTTTATCCAAGAAGTCGAACTATAGTTCATATTTATTGGGGAAAAAACAAAAAACAAAAAGATAGGAGTTGACCTGATCTTCTATCCCAGAATACCCAACAAAAGGCAGCATATGCGAATTATTCTGAGATGAGAGCTCCATGGTCACCTTTTCTTTCTTCTGGAATTGCAGACTAGCAGATTTATGAAGACAATTTATGAGGACATAGTTTCTAAGGAACTATAAGCCCAAAAAAATACATCAAGCTTCGTCTACCCCCTCTTAGTCAACTCATTTGGATCCCCCTCCCCCCAATTTCTTTTCGGGGTTTGTGCGTGTTAGTCAACTCTCAAACTGGATTCTCACTCTCGTGATTCTCAGGGCACGCGTGCTGTGAGCCAGCTTAATACAGACGGCTGAAACCCAGAAGCAGAGAGCCAAAGAGAAGGAAACACGAACCGCAGGGCGCGGTGCAGGAAACTTCACAATCATCGGCACAAGGGCTCTTGACATTTATCAGCTTTTTTTTAGCAGCATGCGCAGAGAGATGCGAGAGAGAGGAGAAGAGAAGGCACGAGTCTCACCTGGAAAGGCTGCGCAACGACACCGCGAGCGGAGTGGGGAAGGAGAGAGAGAAGGAAGGAGAGGAAGGGGCGATGGATACCGATCCGACTCTTCACTCTCTCTCTTCTTCTTACTGCTGTAAATAAGAAAGAGAAGAAAGCCTTTGTTATGCTTATAGAGGTAGAGGCCGTGAGTTGGGGAGCGTGACCAGGTGAGGTGTCCCGGTCTTATCAGCACCCCGCTTTTGTGAAGGCTACGGAAACAATAAACAAATCTAAACGGAGGGATCAGGGCGGTAAGATAAAGGACAATTATGGCCCATCAGCTTCCACGAATGATTCGTTTTTAAGTCTAATTGTAAATGTGTGATACTTGAACAATTAATATATTCGGTTTATCAAAAAAAAAGAAAAAAATCCATTCGATACACTTGACTGAGCTTTGGGATGTGCTATGTACAAAAATAAACAGATTCTTGTAATGCCATCAAAATATGCCCATCTGACCCTATCCATTCCCAATTTCCCATTTACACGGCAAAATATTCGAACTAATTAATTGTATGAAAAAGAAAACCATCTCATATTATAAATATGCGTCCGTTCGCGCGCCAGCCTCCCTCCCGAGCCTCACCCACTCCCAGCCCACCGAATCATGTACGGAGAGAGCCCACTGAAAGGATCGCATTCCATCGTCGGGATTCGGGAAAGAGCTGAATCCCTCAGTCCCTGGACCCCTCCTGACGCACCGCACCGCACCCGGAACGAACGGATGGGGTGGGGAGCACGGCATGTGATATGTGGGTCCCATCCTATCTTAAGAAAGGAAGGAAAAATCATGATATCGATCCATGTGGCGACGAAAGTGGCCGGCACGCTTGCCCGCCCGCTTAGGAGGATGGCGACCGCACGTCGTGATCGGACCGGAGGATTCGCTGCTCCGTTTCGAGCGGTTAGGACCGTCCCGATCTCGATCTGCATCCGTTCCGGGGTCGAGCTTCCTCCGGGTGGGGTTCAATTAACCTGTTTCCTCGTCACTGACATTACGCATGGTCTACCATATGGCACAGGCAGGCACGGTCGATCTTATCCAAAAGCCTGCCCATATAGGTCTGTCTAATCGTGTATTTGTCCTCATCCACTGCTTAACGCCACGTCTAGGGTCACGAGAATCTTAGGCGCAGCTCAGCTCTCCGGTAGCATATTAAAAAATTTAAATTAATAAAAATAAAAAAATAAACAGGCGTCCTTCAATTGAAATAAAATAAAATTTTAAAAAAATATCAATTATAAAGTGAGTAAGACATTAGTACTAGAGGTTCAGATCGAGCTACATTATGACTCGAGATGGGTAACTCTAGCCAGGATCCTGGTCTGCGACCGCACTCCGATCTAAAACAGCAAAGACAAATAAGTCCTCTTACTAGAATGTACCTCCTCTGATATCTAATTCACGATGATACTCAAGGAACATATGGAGGTTCTCACCAGTATGTCAAAGTGCCTGAGCGCTTACCTAGAAGGTTCCTTTGAGAGTTAGTTGTACAAGAGAAAGCAAAGGCCTAATACCTTGGAATTCAGGCATATGACTCACCATGATTGGCAGGCCTCCATACGTTCCGAATATTAGGCATGGGCATTTCGCACATGAATCGCGCCCCACTTATTTGGTTGGCATAATTTCAGTGATCGCTTGAAATTTTGGTAGGAATGTCGCTAGCTATAAGGAGCTTTTGAAATTCGAACTTGGCCACGTGCTTCCAGGCGTGTCATGTGGCAAGCCCCGACTAGTGTTGCGTTGGCTCCATGTCGATTTCAACCTCCATAACCTCGCCAAGCTTGCTAGCTTGGGTTGCGGAAATAGCTTCCTCGATAGGGCCAACCAGCAAATATTTCTGATGATTATCTACACTACTCTTCCATACGGGGGCAGAGATTTCCCACATCCTACATTTATGAGGGGGCATGACCATGTTTGTCATTTCCGAAATGTTGTAATCATGAGAGGGACACCTATAGGTTGAACGGCCGTTTGGAGTCCAATGGTGATCTAATAGGTCATTCAGGTGTGAACGTTTGGGTGACACATAGCCGATGTTGGTGAAACGCCGTACCGAAATGGGTCTCTTAAGTCTTCTATGAATAGGGGGGGTGGAAGCCCAACCCTTTCACCTTGTCCCTTCACGCTCCATAATCTAAAGAAAGGAAGAGAGCAAGCATGGGGCTTACATGGGCATTTCTCTTGTGATTCCGTTCCGTGGTTCATCTTCCTCTAGCCAATTTTTTTTTCTTTTGCCTCCTAGTGGGTTGCTCTATATTTTGGCTTGCCCTGCATCCTTTCTTTCTCTTATCTCCATTTGTCCTTCTTTTGCACGTCCTTTATGGACCAATTCCAATGATCTTTTCTTTACTATTGTTGCCACCCCTCCATCCTTTCTCCAAAGAAAAATAAACTAGAATTCATCTCATGTTATGTGTCTAGAGCACCCGCTATCCAAGTACCATCTTTTATTCGTTCCACGAGTTGCTAGACACATCTTTTTTTACCAAATTACTATTAGTATACAATTTACCAAGACTTTTAAAACCATTAACAGTATCAGTAAAGCGAGTCAACATATTAGTAATAGATTTAGTTAATTCCATTTTAAACAACTCATATTTGTGCATAAGTTTATTGATTTTAGACTCTTTGACTTAGTTAGTGCCTTCATAATTATCTCCAATCTGTCCCAAATCTCTTTAGTAGAATTACAAGTTGAGATAAGATTAAATTTACAAGCATATAGAGAGTAACATAAAACATCAATGGCTTTAGTATTTTGCTGTGCCATTTTCTTATCGTACTCATCCCATTCCACTTCATGCTCGGAAAGAGACGCACAATTTATGAGTTTAGTAGGTGTGTGAGGATCATTATTTATGACACTCTACATGTTATAATCTAATGCTTGTACAAATATGCGCATGCATATTTTTCAATATGTGTAGTTTATGCCATTAAAAAGAGATGATCTATTTATGGACTGTTCCTCGGTAAGAAAGGTTCTGGTAACTCTTGACTGTTAGGTCAACAAGGGGTTGAGTACCAAAGCTCTAATTCCACTTGTTACCTAGCTATGCAACCCAAGATGGAGGAAGGATTGGGCTTTTCAAAAACTTCAAACAAACTACAACGAAATAAAAACTTAATGCGTGTGCGTAATTTGTAATTGAAAAAATGATATGTAGGTAAGTATGCAAGAGTATAAAGCATACGAATTTATAGTAGTTCGGTGTTAACCCTGCACCTACGTTCACTCTCCAAGACATATTTCTTGAAAATTTCTACTATCATCCCTCCAAAATTACAGTCCAACTATTTTGACTAGGCTCACAACCAACTTAGTTGATTTTCATTCGAAATTAATCAAAATCAATACTAAGCCTTTTTCTAGGCTCAATATAATTTAATTCAAGATTGGATAGACCTTTTCTCAAGTTTCAATTTTTAAAACTTGCAATAAACAGAATAAAAATATGCAACAAAATAAATTACTGCTCCTTAAAAATAATAATCAAGAAATTGATGGAGCTTCGAATCAGTTGGATGGCCTTGAATGAACTTGAATGCTCTTCACCAACTCTCTTAATAAAGGAGGATATAATATTTCAGCTCTTCTTGAACATTCTTTTTGTTCTCCGATCTCTTTTTCTTTTTCACTTAAAGGCCTTTATCTTCCTCTTAGTGTTCCTATGCCTTTATATCATCAATGAGTAGTTGGAAGATGTTTCTAGCTAGTATATAGACTAAAAGAGCCGTTGTGAGATAAAAACAACCGTTCTGATTTATAAAAAAACTAGCCATTACTCTTGTCAAGTACAAACGGGTTGACTAGACTTCTGTAGGAGTCGACTCGTGATCTTTAGGGGTCGACTAGAAATAGCTCTTATTTTTTCTGCACTCAGTCTTTCGTCTATGGCCATTATGGGGTCGACTCTTTTGGTTTAGGAGTCGACTCATTGTTTTCCAGGGACAACTCATTAACATACTAAATTTCACTTCCTTCTATCTTTTGTTTATGGCCAATCTAGGGTCGACTCATTTACTTCTAGATTTAACTCATAATCTTCATGGGTTGAGTCGTCAATATGTTGATTTCAACTGCTCTTTGCCTTTTGTCTATGGCCATTGTGAGGTAACTTGTTTGTTTCTGGGATCAACTCTTGTTCGACAGGAGTTGACTTGGGATCTTCATGAGTCGACTCACCAGTATGATGATTTAATTTGACTACTCTCTATGCTTCGTCTAAGACTATTCTAAGGTCGACTCATGAGATACAATATCGACTCTTGAAGGTATATTAGTCAATACTAGTATGCCGGGGGCGACTCTTGAGAAAGCCCAAGATTAAAAGTTTATATTTTTGCCTGTGAGCATTCAAGGATCGATTCAAGACGATCTTGGAATCGATTCTTCTTGTGTAGAGTTTTAAAAAGTTAAGTTACATTCTTCCATATTGAGAGTTACATAATAATATCTTCTTGGCTTCCTGCAAGTATTTTGGTACACTCTAACCAATTTATTTGTAAACTTGTTATTTAAACATTTTGTATCATCAAAATCAAATATTTTGGGTCAACAGATGCTCAAGTCAGTTGAACTCTATGGAACCAGCAAAAGAGAAAGAGAGAGAAAGAGTTTCTAGAAAGAGAGTAGAGTAGAAAGAATAACCAACCTAAGGATCTTCCAATTTCTCCTCTATAAAGAATGGTATCAGCGTCTGTTACCGAGATTAGCGGGATAATTGTATGGTAATAGCTCTCCACGTCATGCACATGGTGATAACCACTTTAACTGTATAATAATGGCTGAGCTGGCGTAATCATCATCAAGATCATGGTCACGTCCTTGATGGGTATTAACTGCTCGTAAATAGTCTTCATTGAGATATGTGTCATTCTCGGTTGCTTGGTCGGATCAAGATGGCATGCATTTTGGCTGGCACTAAGGTAGAAAACTTAGGATAGTACCGAGACCAAACATTTCGGTGTATACTGAGATCAAGGTGATAAATATTCACCATATTATCTGTGTTGAAGCCAATTGCAATCACTACAAGAAAATACATATTCAGCGACTAAGATTCTAGTCGCCGAATAACCATTTTTGGTTGCCGAAACCTTTTTGCGACTAGCATACTCTTCGTCGCCGAACCCTAGTCACTGAAAGGTTTTGGCGACTAATATTGTGTAGTCACCTAAGGTACACCAACAACGACCAACGTTTGGTTGCCGAAGAAAATTTTCAGCGACCAAATCTGTTGTCGCTAATTTCAACGCCGACCAAATAGTTGGTCATGGAATGCTGGTCTTTCGCTACCAAAAAAATGGTCACTGAATGTCTATCTTCCCCCACTAATAGTTTGGTCGCAGAATGTATTGGAATATATTGGCAACAAACATTTTTTGGTGACAGAAAGTATTAACCTGTATTTAATTAACAATTCAAATTATAAGCTTAATATTTATTTTTAGGCTCGTTCCAAATCCTGTACAACCAACACAGCCTATCCAATATCCATATTGCACAATACATTTGCTCATCCAAATAGAAGTATACACAATGTTGGAGAATCCATAATCATTCATTATAAATATCATCATCTATAAGTCTAAAGTCAAGCATACCTATTAACCGTACATCACAATGTTTCATCCATACCATATGTTAAGGTGATAATCATCACCAAACACATCAAAATGTAAATTAAAAATCTCAAAATATCCGATCTTCTTAAACACTTTGATCTTCTTAAAAGGAAGTATGGACATATTGATTTACAGTTCATAGTAAGCATATCAGGTAGACATGAGATCTATGTTATGAGACCAAAAAAAAAAAACGCAGGAGAAATATCTACAAGTCTCAGCATTCTTACCAAAGGGGGAACTATTTTACTAGAAAAAACAAGTTAACTTTACAAAGAAAAAGAAATCAAAATTGTGCAACTAATTCAACCATCTACAGTGCAAAAAGAGAGGATTTTCATCAAACCCATCCAGAATTAGTCTTTCTTTTTAGAAAATTCAATTTCTTGGTTAAGAAAAGCACTATGCATTGCTGCAAAGGCCATACCAAACACAAAGAAGAAAATCTAATATAGTGGAGAAGAAAATCATGAGAAGTGGTCCAAGAATCTCAGCCTTCTTACCGAATGGAACTATTCAAAAGGTGATTTTCACAGAACATATGATACAATTATAAAAAAATAATCCCATTTCCTCCTGTGAGGAAACAAATAGCATTAATTATCCAAAAAAGTGAATATTAATCGAATTACTCATCCAATTCATTCAGATTATGACAACTTCCCGATCGGATATATCTCTACATTGCTCATATTTCCATTTAAAACTCTACTTGCATATAAATAAGTGAAAAATAATCTAAAAACGCCTACGTTGGAAGAGAACTGGACCAACCGGTATCTCTCCCCATCCGGAATCGAGTTTGCAAAACCCCGATGAAGAAGAAGAGCAGCAGAACCCTAGGCGGCGAAACCAGAGGGGTCTCCGGTGGCCATCGAAGCAGCTCCGTCTGGCCGAAACGGAGGATCTCGGGGCGGCAGCGGAGAAACGGCACTGGGACTGGAAGGATAGGAGGGCCGCCATGGGAGCTAGAGTTTCGAGAGGAGAGGGATTGGGAAAGCTAGGGTTTTGGAGTTAACGCAAAAGAGAGAGGATAAAATAGTGGTGAGAAGAGATAGTGGAAATCGGAGAGCCGCTAGACGTCCCCACGGTGTGGATAAGGCTGTCCGGAATCCAGACGATCATCCCTGCTGTCGATGGCTTTCCAGTTAGAGATTTGTTGGATTTGGGTTAGAGAGGAGGAGGAGGGGTTAGGGATTGCGTGGGGGGGGGGATGGGTGGGTGCCGCGGGTTGAGCGGCTGCAGGGGTTTTGGGAAGGGGGGAATTTGGGTGGGGCGGCGACACTTAGTTTCATTTTGAATTTTCCTCTTTCTATTTTTTTTATTATAATTATTCAAAAATAATATTTTTAATATTTTTAAAATTAAAAATTAAATTTGGTGATGGAAATTTCTGTCAATAATCCATCACTGCTAAAAATAATCTTTTAAAAATTTATAAACACTTGAGTTACGATTTTTGTGACGGCTGAATTTGTCACTGTCTGGTTGCAATTTCGGTTACCAGTTTTGTGACAAATATCCCGTCACTACGGTGGTCACTAAGTTTTGGCGCCCACCCTACCCGCGTATTCTGTGACCGGTCTGTTACTAATCTGTCACTAAGTTCACACCACGGTAACCAAATTTCTGTATGTCACTAATCCGTCACAAATAGTGACAGATAACGGGCCATTACTAGTTTTCCGTCACTATATGCTTGTTTTCTGGTAGTGAAAGTTGTGGGATTGAGATTCAGCCGAAGAGACGAGGATATGCATAAGTGAATTAATGTGTTAAACGGCACCGTTTGAAAATAAGCAGTTTTTTTTTTTTTTTTGAACTTAGAAATTAGCATCTTACGGGGGCTAGTACAACATCGTTCGGTTTTACGGGAACCTTCCACTACCAAAAGTTTGGTCACTAAAAAAAACTCAAACTTTCTGCCCAATTTTTTCATTGGAAAAAGGCACCATTTGTAAAAGTTTTTCTGGACTAATTTTTTTTTAGTTGCTGGAGGTGAACCTTTAAGGACCAAAATTTAGTCGCCAAAAGTTTTACCTCCAGCCCGTGCGAAATATTGGACTCGTGCCAACTTGGTATTGCTTTTCCGCAACCAAATATGTATTTAGTCAGTGTAGGACAATTATTCAGTAACTAACAAGAATGTTGGTCGCAGATAGCCTTATTTACTTTAGTCGCCAAACGTTTTACCTTCACCCCGCCAACTTGGTGTTGATTTTCAGCGACCAAATATGCATTTAGTCGGTGTAGGACAATTATTCAGTAACTAACAAATATGTTGGTCGCAAATAGCCTTATTTGCAGCGACCACGATTCATTTAGTTGCCGAAAGTGGTCGCTGAAAGTGTATTTTCTTGTAGTGAATAGAAAGCGCAATGCTCGTCTTCTTAGTCTTATTTCATTAATCAATATATTAACTTTTTTTTTAATAAACTACAGACTATGCTCTCATTTGGAGATGACACGTAAAATCCTAGATTCCATCAGCGCGAGGCCTTCCCGAGCTTATAGGCCATATACATCGCAAGGCACGCCAGCACCAGGATAGCCGCAGCAACATTCCACAGCGGCTGCATTGGCTTCGTAGGATCCCCCAAAGGTCTACCGTTATCATATCTCACCGTCTCCGCCACGCTTGCGGCACCGACACCTTCTGCCGTCACGTGCTCTGGCTTTGGCTCCATTCTCCCCTCATCAACCGCTTTAATACCGTTGTCGGTACCCTCGTCGCCCCTAACATCGCCCGCAACCTTTCCGTTTCGTGCAGGCCCGGCGGTGCGATCCTTCTCTTTCTCCGCGATCTTCTCCGCATCCTTTTGAGCAGTATCCACCAACTCGCTGCTCTTTCGCTCTTCTTGCTGCTGCCCAGCCGCTGGTTGTGTCTCGGCCTCGGCCGGCTTAGCCACCGGTGATGGCCCACGCTGGGAATCATCAGCTAGTCTGGTGGTCTTCACTTTCGGGTGGATCACGTAAAGGACTCCGTTCTCGAACTTGGCATGGATGCCATCCACGTTGCAGTCCTCTGGGATCTTGAATACCTTGTTGAACCGGATCCTCCGAATGCTGTCGAGTGGTTGCTCGCCGCTCGTCATCAGGTTGCCGTCGTCGTCCAACTGCACACGGAGGTTCTCCCTTTTGAACCCTAGAAGAACAAAAGTAAGACATAAAATATTATGTATGTGTGTGTATATATATATATGTATGCATGTATATATGGACGTATCTATGGTGCGTGAAATGAGAAAGAGACACAAACGGGGAGCTCATGATGATGAGAGGAGAGGAGAGGAGGCATGCCTGGGAGATGGACGCGAAGAGTGTAGGATCCTTCCTGTTGAGACCATTCAAATTCGGGATCGACGTCTTGATAGTTGGGTGTTGGTGATTTGCTGGTATCCATGAATGAAGGCTTGAGGCTGGATGGAGGATGGAGGATGGAGGATGGGATGGGATTGGATGGATATGGGAGGCGGCGTTGTGGGTCATATAGGCTGCGCTCTACGGGGCAGCATATTCCTTGAGTTCGGCTGAAAGATTTCGTCTTCTTTGGTTTCGGTGATGCGGTAGTGACCTCCTAGCACGGGCAAGGGAACATTCCTTTTTTCGCTTGCACTCCTTGCAAATCCGGGCAAAAGGCATTTGGATTCTAGGTCATTATTTACAGTATCCTATCGTACGCCTTTTCAACTAGCAGTTACCTTTTTAAAATAAATAAATAAATAACAAAACTAGCACTCCGAAAGCATGCGATCGATTGAGTCTCAATCTCATTCCCATTCTTGTCCAAGATAAATTGCATTAGCAAGTCTGACCACCGACAGGAAAGAAAGAAATGATAAACGATCCACCGTTCCTAAATGAGGGCCTGGTAGAATAATTTTCTTGGATCTATTGGCTCCAACAATTGAAGAAAGCCAGAATTATACATGTTACCATTGATGTTTCAGAGAAAAAAAAAAGTGATTACTTGGGCAGTAGCTCAACCATCAATAATTCGAATCTTAAATCATTTCAATCCTATCGAGAATTACACGAGTAAAATCCTGGATTCGTGAATAAAAATCTTGGGTTTAACAGGCCTGAAAGTATTCTAATCTTCTCCTGCAGGGCGGGACTTCCCATCCCTATCTGACGTCCCTTATTTTCCGTGATCTGTTTGATTATGCCGTCAGCAAGCATGTCTGCATGTAATTCTTACCAATTAATTTGATGGACTCCACATTCGGATTGGTCAAGTACCTTAAAGTTGATCAGCAGAAATTAATTATAGCGGACATAACCAACACAGTACAAGATTTCCGATTTAGTAAATCCAACATACTCATGACCGCATGTAAAATCAGAATGTAGCATCATATAGCACGAAATGTGGATTATGGGTCAGGATGATGCAACAAACCTAGCTAGCGTCGATTATTTAAAAGGGTAATTGGTCTAGCATGTCACGCCCAAAATCCGGAACGCACCCCTAGCTTAGAGTGTAACAAATGCCACATACCAGCAGGACAAACCATGCAAGCATGCAAGGCTACAAATCAAGTCATAATAATCACAAAACAATAATAATACTTCTCCGATCCTCGAAAATTAATTTAATCAAGATCTAAACAAAATTATTCTCATAGTCAATAGTTCCAAAGTGATATAAGTCAAAATATGTTAACTAATTCAAATCAAATAAATTATTCTAAGTAAACTAAACTAAACTAGAACTCCAACAATTACAAATATCTTTAGAAGATCTAGCGCACTCTTCCAAATCCTGAGCAATCATGATTCAAGATCTGAAAAATAGAGAAAGAAAAAATAATGAGCTACACAAGCCCAGTAAGCAACATAACACCAACAAGTGGGATCTAAGTATGCTAAATAAATAAATAATTAAAGAGTATGAGACCAACTCAAAATAAATAAATTTTTGAATAATACATATATCTCTTTTGAAATGTACTATTATTTTTATAAACTGATACTAGAAATCCAACATCAGGCCATGACCATATAACCCAGTGGCATGGGTAAGATATAGAATGCACAAAGTGTGAAATACTACTATTTCTATCACTGATGGTTCGGTGTCTAAATACCACTATTTTAATCACCGGTGGTTCGGTGTCGAAACCAATTTATTATATTACAAGTTGACAAGGCCAACGAATAATCTCCATTAGTGAGACCAGATCATAACCATACTGAGAATACATATATATATATATAATGGATTTATAATTTACCAAGTCATATTTTCCAAATTTCATAACAAACACATAATATAATTTAAAATAATTACTATCGTAACAATAATATGCTTCACCTATTTAACCAAGTATAAAATAGATATCATAATAAAATTTAATAAACTAATAATCAATTTACCAAAAATTTTAAAAACATACTTTGAAGTATTAGGTTATTTACCTCTTGTTGCTTCAAATATTCCACTTTAGTTAGACAGGTCAGATTTACTTGTTTTAATATCATTAAAATACCATTAATTTTATCATTATTTTACAAGCCAAACAAAATTAAAAATTAAGATACTATTGGGGATACAACTTCATGCCCAAATTAGGATGGATGAAAGGCAATGTCAATCAGGCGGTGGTACCCGACTGCATGGGTCGGTCTGAACAAGATGAACTGAACTGATCAAAATTAGACATGATTTAAATGACTCAATGAAGATTAATGGTAACCATATTCTAGAGATACTTGACAGGGCTAGGGTACTGGGCTGATAATACCGCTCAATATTGGGATGATTCAGGGCCTCCTAACCAAAGCCAACTCGGACTTGAACAACAAAAAGACAGAGCTTCATGCTCGATAAGGATGAAGAAGGAAAAGGGCTAATTGAGAGGTACGACCCAACAAACCGATCGGTCCGATCAAGTTTATTCTATCCAATCAAAAATAAAATCAAAGTACAAGTAATTTATAGCAATTGAGGATGGCTAAATTTAGTGGAATCCAACAACGACCATGATGCCAGTAAAAGCCGGGTAAAAGTCACCATGTTGAAGGGTCACAACTAAGCCGGTCTTAGACCTTGTATTTGGGCCAATCTAGAGTCCACAAAGTAAAGTCCCGTTACCCTCTACTAAGCCCTAGATCATGTAAATAGATAAATAGAGAGAGAAAGGATGGGGAAAAGAGACAAACAAGGGAGAGAAAGGAAGCTTCTCTTTCTAACCAAGGAAGATAAAGAAAGAGGATGGCTATAGGTGGTGCTCAGGGTTAGGGATCGACGACCGACCAACAAGCAGCCAACATCCGATGCCAACAAACGGCCAGTAATCGGTAGTGACAGGTATCCGACGACACCAAAAATAATCAAAAATAGAGGTTCTGCCTCCTCAAGTTGTGAAATAGGACAAACATGGCAGCCAAGTCTTCGGCCATGACCACAGGCCGTTGCGAAGGAATGGAGGGAGGCCTCAATGACAAAAACTGATGGTGGAACCTGCCATAATCCGAAAAAAGGGCTAGTTTTCGTAAATAGGAGAAGTAGGGCATCATCCTTTTCTGCCAAAAAGCTGGCGATCTTTGGCTGAAATTTGGCTTCCAAGGGTCACTAAGGGAGGAGAAGAAGGTAGATCTAATGATTTAGAGTCCTTACCTGGCTTCTGACGATGATTTACTATGGTTATCGTGTTAGTAGTAGTCGACGATCGAGGAAGAAGAACAAAGAAATCCAATGATAACTATGATAAGGGGGTTGGGGTTCTCTAGTGAGATCAAAGAGGAGGTCCGAGGGGCTCTAACTAGGGCCAAAGAAAGCTGGATTCCATCCCTTGGTCGGATTTCTTCCGGTTAGGTAGGGAGGAAGAAGACTCCAATCGGGAGTCTTTTTCTCCCTCCGCTCGTGCCGAGCACATGGGAGTTTTTTTCCTCTCTTTTTGCCCAAATATTTCTCAACTGGGCCAGTCAAATGACAAGACCAATTCACTGAAAGGGTTGGATATTACACATGTGAGGACTCGTGCAGATGTGCGTTTAGTCCCATATCGGTTATTCACAGAGAAAATTTTGGGTACTTATACAGGATTAAGGAACCCCAAAAAATAGCTTCTAACTAGCTTTTTAGGTAAGATCTTAAACATGTGACATACAATCATGGCTTAGAGCTAATTATTAACACACATATCAAAAAATCTAAATGTAACTAAAATATAAATTCAACCCAATCTAATTAATACCAAATCACGTAGGGCGAAGATCATGCCAAATGAAGACCCAATTTAACCTGTAACCATCATAGAAGAGGATGCACGTCACAATTCTTCCGTTCTGTTTTATCATCCCACTTTCTTTTAATCCTATTAAGCTTTGGCAAAACCAGTGGCAGATATATCTCATCTATCAGCTCCCTCCCTCTCCCAATCAATCCTTGTGCCCAAATCTTTTCATGGTCACCTTTACAGCTACTCTTGTTCCGTAACCACAACTGCATCTAGTGCAAAATTTTTGCCATTCTGACCACAGGTTGGGGAGGCAGGCAACAAACGGGCTGCCCCAGTGTCTCAAGTTCAAGACAGTCCACGAATTTTTTTTATAAGAAAAACAGACCAAGAGAATAATACATATAAGAGATAAACAAAAAATAATTCCATACTTCAACAGACTACTAAGTACTAATACAGTAGTATAAAGCCAGTATATGCGTGTCCAGTGCATGGGTAATATCATGAAATAATGTTTACTTACAAAAAATTTGAGCATAGATCTATTTCGAAATTATACATAAGTAAAGCTTAAAAAATATATGGAGAATCCTAAAGTTATCATTTAAACTGATTAGATAAAAGTTGTTTACAAAATGATAACACTGCTCAGATAGTTGATTGTGAATTCTCTTAAGGACGTTTACTCAAACATCATGATTATGGAAGAGCTATGAGAGCGTCTAGAAGAATGCCTGATTGACGCATCATACAATGTAACACCAATGGCATATGCAATTAAAGGTTATGTTAGAATATTGAGCATTATCGGAGTTAAGTGTGTAAGCCAAATTAAATGTGAGACCCACATGTTCAATTGAACAGGTCTAAGTAGAAACGTGAATAACGTGATATATTGATGCTCACATGCTCAAATTCGTTAAATAGTAAATTAGATAATTGGTTTCAAAGTATCAAATTGGTAATGGATTATTGATGGAAAAATATAAATCCCACATTGGAAGAACATATTTTAATGAATGGTTTACATACCACAAAGTTGGTCTAAAGGGTGTGACAAAACAGTTTTTAAAACTGTCATTTGTCAATAGTTGTGTCTGTTCAAGGCATTTTATTAACTTCCTATAACTGCTATTCAGTTGTAATATATAATAATCCTTCACTCCAGAAATCTGAAGGTCTCCAAAAATCTGCAGAGTCTTTTTCTGCAGTTGCAAACAGATTTCCAGATTTGCTCTCTCTCTCCACTTGTTTCTTTATTCCTTCCAGCCCATTCCCATAATTGAGTACTAAGCATTGAGTTTCAAATAAGGCTTGAAGATTGTAGTGCTTCATTTTCAAGAGGTTTCATATCATTTTATCCTGGGAGACAACGTCTATACAAACCTTAAGCACCGAGAGGGAGACGAATTTGTCTTAAGAAAATTGTGTTAAACACAAGACTCGGTTATCAAGTTCAATTGACATTCGAATAATTGTAAGTGGTTTTATACAAATTATGTTTACATTGTTTTTATTTATCTTAGAATTTTAATATTGTAGTATTGATAAATTTACCCTCTAACAATCTTAAGACAAATCTTTCTGTTTTATCAGTACTACAGATTATAAAAATTCTATGCTGCAGATTTTTGTTAAATAGATTTCTGCATAGTTTTTGAATCTGTACAATTTTAATAAATAGATTTCTGCCCAGTTTTTACATCTGTGCAGCAATATAGAATTGAAAATTTGTGCAAAATTATAATTTATAGATTTTTGTTATCAGTGTTATGTGCAGTATCTCAGTTCTATGTAGTATTAAATTTGACCACTAGTATAATCTGTGTAGTCTTTCAGTTTCTGTGTTAAACTATTTTTACTAAATCTATACAGTTTTGATATTATCAGTTTTTTATGCAGTAATATTATCTAGTATATATAATGCTGCAGGTTTACATCTATATATACTTTTACAAAGTTTGATTTCTGAAATTTGTTTGTAGTATTGCTTACATTCCTGGAATACTGAAACGTAACACATACATTGATTTTGTGCAGATTTGTTGATCTCATTCCTGAATTGTTTTACAAATCTACTTACATGTGTTTTTACACTTTAAATTGTTACTTATCCAGCACTTGTTAATCGGTCTTCATCACTTTAATGTACATGCATTAGTCAAACCTGTATTTATGTTGTGTGTGTATACAGTTAGTGCAAGAAAGGACAATTAATTATTTTTTGGTCAGATTTCTGTAAGTGTATCTATATCAAGCTAGTTTAGTTAAAATCAATATTATTTATACAGTATTGGACTTGTTTGACTTCTGTTAATTAGTATAAATTATCTTTTTAATAACCTACAGTGAATTTAGATTTGTTCCATTGAACTGTACAAAATTCTTACTCTTATAATTTTGTGTACAATTCAGTGACTGAAAAAATGGCATCATCTAGTGCAATGCTTGTGACTCATGGAGAGAAACTTGAGAAATTCAGTGGGCTTGATTTCAAAAGGTGGCAGCAGAAAATATTGTTTTACCTGATCACTTTAAATCTGGCCAAGTTTTCCTCTGAGGATTCTCCAAGCAAGAATGGTGAAGATGAGGCTGTTGTTGAAGCATAGAATAAGTCAAACTTTCTATGCAAGAACTATATCCTTAATGGACTGGATAACACTTTGTATAACGTTTATAGTCCAATGAAAACAGCAAAGGAATTGTAGGAGTCCTTCACTACAACAAATATGAGTTTTGCCGACTGTGTTTTTCCGACGCTAGGGGAAAGCGTCGGAAAAGTTTGGCTCAGCACCAACCTTTGCTGACGCTTTTACCCGACGTCGGTAAATCTTCAGAAACGACGACGCTCTAAAATGTCGTTAAAATATTTAGAAATGATGATGTTTAACAGCGTCGTTAGAAAACATAAAACCCCCCAACCGCTCGCCCGGCCCCCTCTCCTCATTTTCTATCGGTCAATGCCCTAGCTGCGTGTGCGCCGACTTCTCACCTCCATCGCGAGCCCTAGCTTCCCCGCTGCCATCGATCTCGCCCTCGTCTGAGGTAAGCCTCCTTCTCCTCCTCCTCCTCCTCCTCTTTGTTTTGTTCTTGTTTTTAATGCTCGCTCGGTCCCCTCTCCTCATACTCTCTCGGTCGATGCCCTAGCTGCGCGCTGACATCAAATTGATCTCACCTCCATCCCTAGCCCCGATCGGTGATCGAAAATTCTGCTTCTCCGCCACCGTCGACCTTGCTGTCATCTGAGGTAAGCCTCCTCCTCCTCCTTCTCTTCCTCCTCCTCCTCCTCTTTGTTTTCTTCTTGTTTTTAATGCTCGCCCGACCCCCTCACCTCATCCTCTCTCGGTCGATGCCCTAGCTGCACGCCGACATCTCACCTCCATCCCAAGCCCTAGCTACTCTGCCGCCATCGACCTCGCCATCGTCTGAGGTAAGTGATCCTCATACTCTCTGTTAACATTTATTAATTGCATGATCCTCATACTCTCTGTTAACATGAAGATTAGTGTCTAACATTCCTTCTGTATATATACAATTTTACAAGAATATACATGTTTAAATATATTCATGTCATTCATATATTTCCTATTTGTTGTTTCTAAGGTCAACTCTGGACCATCTTTAATCCGTTGTGTTTCTCATAATATCTGGTTTTTGCTGCACTCCGTATAATTAATTCCATTGGTAGATGCTAAAGTGGTGTGAATGAATGGGATGGGGGAGATAAGTAAAGATATTGATATATAATTTTTTTTAATAATTTTTATATGTTACCCTTGATCAAGCATCAGCACATCAATCTGTGTTTTAACTTTAAAGTGAGATAAAATGAAAGGCATGGTGTGACCTACATAGCAGTCATTAGTCCATAAAATGTTCTCATTCAGATTTTTAGATAGGATGACTTATTCTTTCTTATTACAAATAAAATACACCCTCTGGAATTCATGAGGATCACTGTTAGAGTAAGATCACTGTTTTAACAGTGATATTATAAACAACAAACTCTTTTGACCACACTTCCATATTCCATCATGAGTTAGTCACCTAAGTCTGTCTTGAGGTCAGCTCTGATGATGATCTCCTCCTCCTCTAGAAATTTTTTTAATAATTGTTTGAAAAGAATATTTAAAATGGCCTATGAGATCATTGATGCCTCTATGTTCTCATGCCGGCATTTTTTTAAAATGTGTTTGTAAAGATTGATGATTCATGAGGCCTCAGGCTAAGAATTAGATTTAGTATAGCACCCTTTAACTTTAATATGACTACTTTTAGCGGCACATGCAACAATAATGCAATGGATCAATATCCCTTTTTTGTACCATGAGTTCGTATTGGTGATTCATACAATAATTTTGTTTATTATTTTTTTATATTAGTTGCAGTTCAATCAGTATTTTAATAGAATGGACAAAAGTTGGATAAATAAGTCGAGATCCAGTGCCGAATATTTGAATGGAGTTCAAAATTTCGTTAAATTTGTTTTTGAGAAATCTGAAATGAATGGAAATATTTTTTGTCCATGTCAAAAATGCGTAAATTGTTTTGCTATCGCTTTACAAACTGTTGAAGAACATTTGGTATGGAATGGTTTTCTGAAGGGTTATACAGAATGGATATTTCATGGAGAGTCTAAATTGTCGTCTTCATCTAACCAACCCTTAATTATAAAACACACTGTTAGTATTGGATCTAGTAACACAGACAAAAATTCTGTTGTAGAAGATGATATGAGGGGCTTACTCAGAGATGCTCTTGAACATAATATTAGAAATTTAATAGATTTTAGTGGAGAGCAAGAAGGAGCTCCAATAGGTGATGAGCATACCATTACTGAATCTATACATGTTGAGGAACCTATAGACTCTGAAGATAACACAACTCGGTATCATAACTTGCTGAAAGATTGTAATAAAGAACTATATTCGGGTTGTAAGAATTTTACGAAGATTTCTTTTATGGTGCATTTATTCCATTTGAAATATTTGAATGGATAGTCTGGAAAGTTTTTTACTATGCTTCTTCAATTATTAAAAGATACATTTCCAGAAAGTGTTATTTTGCCATCAACTTCTTATGAAGCCAAAAAACTAGTAAAAGACTTGAATCTTGGATATGAGAAGATACATAGTTGTCCAAATGATCGTACTTTATACCGTGGTGAAAATATTAATGAAAATTTGTGCCGAACATGTGGATCTTCATGATGGAAAAAATAAAATGAAGGCGAGCATGATTTGTCGAATGAAGTGGATGCTGCATAGTCTAAAAAAATTCTGGCTAAAGTTTTGAGGTATTTTCCTCTCATACCTAGATTTAAATGGATGTATGCATCATCAAAGACGGATTCTTTAATGAGATGGCATGATGAAGGACGTACAAGGGATGGAATGTTAAGACATCCAGCGGATAGTTTAGCATGGAAAGTATCTGATGATAGGCATCACGAATTTTCTGCTGATGTTCGCAGTGTTAAGCTGGGTTTGGCAACTAATGGATTTGATCCATTTCGAACTATGAGTTGTACATACGGCACTTGGCCAGTTGTTTTGGTTCCATATAATTTGCCACCATGGATGTGTATGAAACAGTCTTCACTCATTCTGTCAATGGTTATTCCCGGTGATAAGAGCCCAGGTAATGATATAGATATTTTTCTACAGCCTTTAATAGATGAATTGAAAAGGTTATGGCAGGGTATTGATGCATTGATGCTTTCACTAGCCGAACATTCAAATAGAGTGTAGCTCTTATCTAGACAATCAATGATTTCCTGCATATGCTAATTTATCCGGTTGGAGCACTAAGGGGCGTATTACATGCCCTTCTTGTGGAGATTCAACTTATTCATATTGGTTAAAACATGGAGGAAAATTTTGTTATATGGGTCATCGTCGATGGTTAGAAGCAAACCATCCATTTCGACATCAGAATAATCAGTTTGATGGTACTATAGAGTTGCGATCTGCACCTATTCCGCCAACTGGAACTGAAGTTCTTAAACAAACTCATGGCACTAACTATATACCCGGTAAGGCATCCAACAGTTCAAAGAAGCGGAAAAGGGGGGATGTTGGCAGCTCAATGACATAGGTTTTTGAGGATGCTGACAACTTCGAGAACGATGACAACGTTTATGGACAGAAAAATGACGATGGCACAAATTCAGTATCTACACAAAAGCAATTATAGAAAAAAAGGAGCCTTGTTTTTGAATTACCTTATTGGGAGTATAATCTTCTTCGACATAATCTTGATGTCATGCATATAGAAAAGAATGTTTGTGATAACTTGATTGGAATAATGTTAAATCTTGAAGGAAAGACCAAAGACAACTTGAAAGCGCGTCTTGATTTGAAAAACATGGGTATAAGACAAGAGCTTCATCCAAAAGAACAACCCAATGATAAATATTTTATACCTCCTGCATGTTACACAATGTCTACTCCAGAGAAAGATTTTTTTCTAACGGTTTTGAAAAATATGAAGGTTCCATATAGGTATGCATCGAATATTTCAAGATGCGTTAATCTTAAAAAGTGAAAACTTTCGAATCTTAAAAGTCACGATGGCCGTATTTTGATGTAAGATATCTTTCCATTGGCCTTAAGATCGTCAACACAGAAATAAGTTCTTGCAATTGTGTCTCAATTATCATTCTTCTTTAAGGCATTATGTTCCAAAGTTCTTGATCCCAAGGAGCTTGATCAATTGGAGTCTAATGTTGCACTAACACTATGCCATATGGAGAAGATCTTTCCTCTTGAGTTTTTTACTATTATGGTTCATCTACTCATTCACTTGGTTAGGGAAGCTAAACTTGGTGGACTGGTTCACTATCATCGGATGTATCCTATTGAGAGGTGATATTCTTAAACTCGAATGTCCATATTTATTATTAATATGAATATGTATCCTATTATCTTCCTCGATGTTGATATTGAGTATTAAATTTTTTTGTTGAAGGTATCTTGTGCGCTTAAAAGAATATGTACGCAATCGAGCCTATCCCGAGGGATCGATTGCTGAGGAATATATTGCTGATGAGTATTTGACATTTTGCTCGAGATACCTTGAAAGTGTTGAAACTTCTTTTAATCAACCACAAAGGAATTACGATATTGTACAGAATGCAGAGGAGTACAAGTTCTCATCTGGTGGAAGATTTTTGGGGAAAGCTGAAAGTACTATAGTTCATCATAAATTATTGGCACATGCACATCGTTATGTCTTACTTCACAGTGACTTAATATCCAAGTATCGCAGGTCAGTATGGTTATAAGAAATCACAATTTACTGTCATATCAGATATAATATTCAAAATAAATAAATTTTTTCTCGTGCAGAGAATTTTTAGTGGTTCAGCAAAGCGCCAACAATAACATTTATCCTACCCCAAGGATTGAGCAAAGATGGTTGGTTGAGTTATTTCCTGAATGGTTATTAAAACAGGTTAGACGTTGAATCCTATTAGGTCTTTTATTATATTCTACGATCGAAACTTTGAAAAATTAATCATTATCTGACTTATTTTTTTAGGTACTGACCATGATGGAAAGACATTGTTCCAATGAATTAATAGCCCTTGCTCGAGGTCCGAATAATATTGTCAATAGATATGATGGGTTCGTTATAAATGGTTTTAAATTTCATACAAAAAAATGTGAAAAATTTAGAAAAATCCAAAATAGTAGAGTTATGGTTGAGGCGGACGGAAAAATTTATTATGGTGCCCTAACAGATATTTATGAGTTGGATTATTACGGAAACTTTAAGGTAGTATTATTTCGATGTGATTGGGTGGATATAAACTCATCTAGAGGTTTGAGGCAAGATATAAATGGCTTCATACTAGTAAATTTTTCAAGGTTGATACATACTGGTATGCTATTGAAAGATGACCAATTTGTTTTTTTATCTCAAGCTCAACAAGTGTTCTTCGTGCAAGACTCGAAAGATAAAGATTGGTCTGTTGTTATTAAGACTAAACCTAGGGACTTGTATGATATGAAAAAAGGGTTAGAAGAGGAGGATGATGAGACTTATACTCAATATATGCCTTTTAATGTTGCGCCAATTGATGAACTGAATTCTACTAGTTTGGTTAGGATGGATGTTGAATGAGAGCTGGCTAGTTTCTTAATGGTAAGAAAAACATTACTTTTATGCATTAAATTATTTTGTAATTTTTAAATTATTTTTATACTTTTAATATTTAACTAATATTGATTCTTTTTTGTGTATACTATATTACAACATGCCGCGAGAAAAACGTTTCAGAGATATTGAGTTTCAGCACACATCCGTGGGATCTACTTCTGATCGTTCCCAGCAGCCCGACGAGCCCCAGCAGCTCGATGAGCCCCATACTCAGTCCGTGTCCCAGTCTGAGCATGCGCCACCTGCAGATTGTCCAGACACGGATGACGTGGACGTCCTGGGTAATTTGATTTACAGTTTTTATATTAATTTCTCTTACAATCTAATTATTTTAAATCATTTGCCTTTAATGGACTTCTTATTTTATAGATGGACTGGGGAGAGTGAGGAGAACACGAGGGTCCACTCGAGCACGGGATGTGTGGACCCTATGCGAGAATGAGAAGATTGTCGTCCATTGCAACGAACTGGGGCAGCCCATCAAGAAGGCTACAAGCATTTTATCCACTTTTTTAGGATCGGTTGCGCGGAAGGGACAGTTGTGTCCGCTCAACTATACGAAATGGAATGAAATGCTTATTTCGTATAAGGTTGAGCTTCTTAAAGTTATTGAGGTAAAGAATTGAAGTTGCTTACTATCTTCAATTATTTTTTATTTAACATTGGTATAACATTTTTGACTTTGATGTAGAAAAAGTTTGTCCTTTTTACAAATAGCCATGATTGGGTGCTAAAGTCCGTCAATCGCAAATGAAAAGAATATAAGGCGAAGCTAAAGATGGATTGGAAGCACGAGGGCATGACTGAAGAGAAGGTGGCCCGTGTTTGTCCTCCAGATGTAATCTCTCATCAGTGAAGGAAGCTTGTCCACTACTGATTTTCCGAGAGAGCTCAGGTTGTGTATATTTTTTCATTATTTTAGATTGTATTTACTATTATTATAGATTAGAAATTTATACATTGTATAAATTACATTGTTTATTATTTTTTGGGAAAGACATATTCCAACATTGGTAGAGCTGCTCGAGCATCGCAGACTGTTCCTCACACTTCAGGCTCCATAAGTTATGCGAGGCGTAGAGCTAAATTCGTAAATTTTTTTGAAACTCTTTAAATTTATCTTAAATTATTTTATCATATAGCATGCATACTTTTGAAATATACTTGTTGTTGTAGATGGATGATAATGGGAGGGAGCCTGGTAGGGTGGAGTTTTATAAGATGACTCACATCCACCGAAATGGCAACTTTGTTCGGGAGGAGTCAAGAGATATAGTTGTATGTATTCATCTTTGACTTGTGTTGTATTTTTTTTTGTTCTATTATTGGCATACATTAATTTAACTTTTTCTTTTGAGAGATATAGGATAGGGCAACAAATCTTATTTCAGAGCCCGTCGGGGAGTCATCATCATCCGACGTGACCAGTCGTATTGAAGCTCAAGTGCTCGCTGAATTGATGGGCCCAGAGCGTTATGGTCGAGTGAGGGGTTACGGCGTTGGAGTTACCCCCACTCAGTTGTCTTCAGTGGGCATGTATACAAGAAATGCCAGAGAAGGTAGTAACACTGCAGAAGTTCGTTATCTTCAAGCAACTATTGAAGAGCTGAAGCAGAACCAAGCAAATTTGCATTCTTAGCTTGCGAATATTTCATCCATGTTACAACGATTTCTTCCTTCTTAGGAAAATAACTATATATATTTGAATACTTTACATATTATTAATTATGATATATGAGTTAATGTATTACATTATTCCTAACTTCTAAGGTTTCTCTTTTTTTTTTGTAGATTTCTGATACTTCAAACGCTCATAGAGATGATGATGATGGAGCTGAATCCCATCCCTGATGCCTTCTAGACTATTTTTTATGAGTTTGATATGTATATGTTTCTTATTTTTCAGAGTACATTGTAATTCTAAACTTATTAAGCAAATTTTTAATCAGATATGACAATATTCATATTTCGAATGATCTAAGTGTTTGTGTCAATGTATTAATGTAATACAGGTTTATATTGTTATAATATATGTTTTATAATGTGTGTTTTATAATATGAATTGGTACTTTTATTTTTTTTTAAAAAATACAATTCCCAACGCTTTTAAGCGTCGGTAAAAGATGTCGTGGCACAGCCCCGGCACGCTTTTACCAACGCTTCAAACACTTACATTAGCATCAGCAAATGCGGATCTCTCGACGCTTCAAAGCATCAGCAATTTTCGACGCTTTAAAGCATCGAAAAAACCAGAAGGAAAACCGTGAGGAATTTGTACGTCGGGTTATCGCCGATGCTTTATAAGCGTCGGCAAATTCAGGTTTTTGCTAACGCTTTCATTCTGCGTCGGCAAAAAGTTTTGCCACTCTGGTATCGCTGACGCTTTGGTGACGCTTCGCGTTGCGTCGGCGGTACTTTAGCCGACGTTTATAAGCATCGCTAAAGGTCCCAAGAAGCGCCGGGATAGGTTGGTTTTCCTATAGTGCTTGGACAAAAAGTATAAGGCAGAGGATGCCGGCTTGAAGAAATTCGTAGTCGGACGTTTTTTGGAGTATAAAATGGTGGACTCTAAAACAATTGTGAGCTTGGTTCAAGAATTTTAATTAATCCTTCATGATATAATGTCTGAAGGCATGAGCTTAAGTGAGTCCTTTCAGGTGGTTTGTACCATCGAGAAGTTACCACCTTTGTGGAAAGACTTCAAGAACTACCTGAAGCATAAGAGAAAGGAGATGAACTTGGAAGACCTGATAGTCAGGCTGAGGATAGAGGAAGATAATAAAGCCTCTAAGAGGAAGTTTGGAGGATACTCCATTGAGACCAGGGTTAATGTCATGGAACACAAAGACAAGGGCAAAAAGCGGAAGTTCTCCGGGCAAGGAAAAGGACCTAAACAGGGGAACAAAAAGAAGTTTAATGGCAATTGCTTCAATTGTGGAAACAAAAGGCCATCAAGCCAAGGATTGCCGAAAACTTAAGAAATAATCCGTTCAAGCCAATATGATGAACAAAACCACAGATGAGTTTTCAGATATCAATTTATCTAGAGTTTTCTCTGAGGTGAACCTAGTAGGAGGGAATCCTAAGGAATGGTGGGTGGACACTGGAGCTACTTGTTATGTGTGCTCAAATAGGTCTATGTTCTCAACATACAAACCACTGGAGTATGGAGAAAAACTGTACATGGGAAACTCTTCAACTTCCAAGATCGAAGGAGAAGGAAAGGTGATTCTGAAGATGACTTCTGGCAAGGAATTAACTTTGAATAATGTGCTGCTTGTGCCAGACATTAGGAAGAATTTGGTTTCTGGTTCTTTGCTGAGTAGGAATGGTTTTATATTGGTTTTTGTGTCCGACAAGTTTGTATTAACTAAGGATGGACTCTTCAAGATGAATGTAATGATTGTACTCCGAAAGGAGATTGTTAATGGCAATAAAGCATCATCTTCTACTTATATGGTTGACTCCCCAAACATATGGCATGGTACGCTAGGGCATGTTAATTTTAATTCTATTTGAAGATTAATTAATATGGACCTATTGCCTAAGTTTAACATTGATTCTAATCATAAATGTCAAATATGTGTAGAATCAAAGTTAACTAGATCTTCTTTTCAATATGTTGAAAGAAGTTATGAACCTCTTGATTTAATTCACATTGATATTTGTGATTTAAAATTGTTCAAACAAGAGGTGGAAAAAAGTACTTTGTTACTTTCATAGATGATTGCACACGGTTTTGTTATGTGTATTTATTGAAAAGTAAAGATGAAGCAATCGACATGTTTAAACATTATAAGAATGAAGTTGAAAATCAACATAGCAACAAGACAAAGGTTGCACATAGTGATAGAGGTGGAGAATATGATATACCTTTTGATGAGCTTTGTTCAGAACATGGCATTGTTCATCAAATTGCAGCTCCATATTCACCTCAATCAAACGGTGTTGCTGAACGTAAAAATCGAACCTTAAAAGAAATGATGAATGCTTTGTTGATAAGCTCTGGATTACCCCAGAACTTGTGGGGGAAAGCTTTACTTTCCTCAAACTATATTCTTAACAAGTTACCTCATAAGAAAATTGAAAAGACACCTTATAAATTATGGAAAGGAAGTGCTCCTTCTTATAAATTTTTAAAAGTGTGGGGGTGCTTAGCTAAAGTTACGGTCCCTAAACCCAAAATGATTAAGATATGACCAAAAATTGTTGATTTCATTTTCATCGGATATGCACATAAAAGTAGTGCATATAGATTTCTAGTCTATAAATCCGATATTTCTGATATACATGTGAATACAATTATAGAATCTAGAAATGCATCATTTTTTAGATATTTTTCCTTATAAAAATGACACAGAAACTTCGAGTTCATCAAAAAGAACTCATAATGCTACTACTAGTAATCATCAAGAGAATATAGGTCAAGGTCCTATAAACAATGAAGATGAACCTAGGCATAGCAAGCGGGCAAGAATTGCTAAGTCTCTTGGTCCTGATTTTCTAACGTATATGTTAGAAAATGATCCTCGAGCATTCAATGAAGCTATGTCTACTCCTGAAGCTCCTTTTTGGAAGGAAGCTGTGAACAGTGAACTTGAATCCATACTGCAAAATTATACATGGGAACTAGTGGACCTTCCACCTGGAAGTAAACCACTTGGTTGTAAATGGATATTCAAGAAAAAGTTGAAAGTAGATGGATCTATTGATAAATATAAAGCCAGGTTTGTAGCTAAGGGCTTTAAGCAAAAGGAAGGATTAGACTATTTTGATACGTATTCATCAGTAACTAGAATAACATCCATACGTATGTTAATTGCCATTGCAGCATTGCACAATTTTGAGATACATCAAATGGATATTAAGACAACATTCTTAAATGGTGAATTAAATAAAAAAATTTATATGGAACAACCAGAAGGTTTTGTGTCACCTGGACAAGAGAAAAATATGTATAGACTTATTAAATCTTTGTATGGATTAAAACAAGCACCTAAGCAATGGCATGAGAAATTTGACAGTGTTATGTTATCAAATCAGTTTAAAATAAATGAGTGTGAAATATGTGTACATGTCAAGAATACTCATAATGGATACTTCATTGTAAGCCTTTATGTTGATGATATGCTTATTTTCGGTAGTAATAATGAAATTATTAAAACTACAAAGAGAATGTTAATGAATAAGTTTGATATGAAAGATATGGTTGTTGCTGATATCATTTTAGGAATCAAGATTTCAAAGACATTAGAGGACTGATATTATCTCAGTCACATTACATCAAGAAAATTCTTGAAAAATTTAATAAGGATGACAAAAATCAGGCTAGAACACCTATTGAGGTAAATCTTCATTTAATGAAGAACATTGGTACTGGCATATTTCAACTTAAATATTCTAGTATAATTGGCAGTTTAATGTATTTGATGAATTGCACAAGGCCAGATTTAGCTTATGCTGTAAACAAGCTAAGTAGATATACGAGTAATCCATGATATTATCACTAAAAGGCAATCATCAGGGTTTTAAGATATTTGAGATACACTATGAATTATGGATTGCATTTTACAAGATATCCAGCTGTACTTAAAGGATATAGTGATGCTAACTAGATATTTGATTCTAAAGATACGAAATCCACAAGTGGATATGTCTTTACCTTGGGAGGTGCTGCAGTTTCTTGGAAATCCTCTAAACAATCTTTAATAGCCAGATCGACCATGGAGTCTGAGTTTATCGCTTTAGATAAAGCTGGAGAAGAAGCAGAATGGCTTCGCCAATTTTTAGAGGATATCCCGATGTGGCCAAAATCAGTGCCTGCAATATGCATACATTGTGATAGCTAATCAACGATTGGAAGGGCATATAGTAATATGTTTAATGGTAAGTCTAGACATATATGTCGTAGACACAATACCATTTGGCAATTGCTCTCTAATGGAATTATCACTGTTGACTATGTCAAGTTAAAGGATAATATCGCGGATCCACTTACAAAATGTTTAACAAGAGAGCAGGTAAATTGCTCATCAAGAGGAATGGGGTTAAAGCCTATGAATTGAAAGTCACAATAATGGCAACCCAACCAAGCTGACTGAAAATCCCAAGAACTAGGTTAAGGGACAATCGAATTATGTACGACAACAAAAAGCACTAAAACATACTCCTGAGATATTAGTGCGCCTGCAGAGGTTATTAGGGTAAGCTATGCTTTTAATGGTTTTCATATACTTGATTAAGTCAGGTTGAGTATGGCAGGATACTCTTAAATAGAAATCACCTATGTGAGTGTGAAGGGGCTGCTTCTATGAGAACGAGTAAGGCTAAGTTCTCTAATTTGCAAAACCAGGTGGTGTTCAGGGCCAAAATGAACACAAAGTAAGAAATAACAATGTTTGAAAGGAAGCTGTGTAATTTCTGTTATCTTGATTTACACGAATGACTGAACAGTTCAAGGCATCTCGTCCACTGGTTAGCCAAGTAAATCTAATAGTTTTTACTAGGGAAGGTTCAAGGCCAAAAGCTACTTATCTCGGTGCAGTTACTTTCATTAGTACTCAATGTCTCTCTCTATGTTTGTATTTGGAATTTGTTTTCTTCAGCCAATTCTAATTCATGTGGGGGATTGTTAGAATATTGAGCATTATGGGAGTTAAGTGTTTAAGCCAAATTAAATGTGAGACCCACATGTTCAATTGAACGGGTGGAAACGTATTCTACTCTTTGAGTAGAATAACGTAATATATTCACATGCTCAAATTCGTTAAATAATGAATTAGATAATTGGCTTCAAAGTATCAAATTGGTAATGGATTACTGATTAAAAAAATATGAATCCCACATTGGGATTACATATTTTAATGAATGGTTTACATAACACAAAGTTGGTCTAAAGGGTGTGACAGAATAGTTTTTAAAACTGTCATTTGTCAATAGTTGTGCCTGTTCAAGGCATTTTATTAACTTCCTATAACTACTATTCAGTTGTAATATATAATAATCCTTCACTCCAGAAATTTGAAGGTCTCCAGAAATCTGCAGTCTTTTTTGCAGTTACAAACAGATTTCTAGATTTGCTCTCTCTCTGCACTTGTTTCTTTATTCCTTCGAGCCCATTCCTATAATTGAGTACTAAGCATTGAGTTTCAAACAAGACTTAAAGATCGTAATGCTTCATCTTCGAGGTTTCATATCGTTTTATCCTGAAAAACAAACGTCTATACAAACTTTAAGCACCGAGAGAGAGAGAGAGAGAGAGAGAGAGAGAGAGAGAGAGAGAGAGAGAGAGAGAGAGAGAGAGACGAATTTGTCTTAAGGAAATTGTGTTAAACACAAGACTCGATTATCAAGTTCAATTGACATTCGAATCATTGTACGTGGTCTTATACAAATTATGTTTGCATGGTTTTTATTTATCTTAGAATTTTAATATTGTAGTATTGATAAATTTACCCTCTAATAGGTTAAGTATGAACTTGAATTGTTTGATCAAACTGTGGGGGTGCGTATTGAGCTTGATGGAAATGTCTTCACATTTTACCATGAAGCTGTTGCTACATTGGTTGGACGATGATGTGGTGAATTATTTAATAGAATAGAGAGGGAATTCGAAATTTTATCAATTTGTAGAGCACATTCTTGCTTGCATATCTTAGACTGAGAAGAATACAATTCGAGAGGTCTACTTTGGGGTGGTGAAATGCGTATGAGCTGAAGTGATGGTATACGGTGATAACTACATCATCACAGCAACGAGATTGACTAAGATCACACAACAGGGCCTTTCGTGGCAAAACGGAAGCTTTTGTTACACATGGCAGTAGAAGAGTGATCGAAATATAAAATGGTGGGGATGATACTAACACACCTTTCGTGCCCAATGCTTACAGAAGAATAACCGTTTATAAGTTTTTCGATCTTCATGCTGATTTATGATGTGAATGCATTGATGATTAATAAACATTTTGCTAGGAGGATAAATTGTCTTGCAAATTCATATTTGAACAGAACAACTGGTTCAAATTCAACCTGGTCAGAACTTGGACCATATATTTATACCATATATCTATAGTGGTATCTTTGATTCTATCTCAAACCATTACCTAGCCAAGAAGGCTAGACCTGGGCGAGTGTAAATATAGCTAAGTTGTTGCCCAAAAAAGCAACCCAGGAGGGGCAGAGGGGTGCATTGGATTTTCCAAAATTTTGCAGATTATGTGCAGCAGAAAATTAACTTTCAAAACTGTATAGGATGAGCAAAGATAAAATAATATAAAGAATTAAATGAAAGTTAAGCAATAATAAAGATATCTAGAGTGAGAAACTTTAGAGAAAATAGAGAGAGAAAGTTTCCAAACTCTGAAAAAACTTAGCAGTCAAGAGCGAAGGAAATATGGAACTGGAGCGACTGTGAAATTTGTGGATTGGGCCCGGTCCACTTGACCGGCCCAGCCACATTTGGGCCAACTCACGTGCGATGCACGTGAGGATTAGGAGGGCTGAGAGTCTTTTTCCTCTCGATCACTATGGCGATCAGAGCCCCATCGCCACCCAAAAACTGGTCGTACAAGGCTGGGATTATCTATATAAAGATCTCCTTCCTTTTCCTTCGAGTTCACTCAAGTTTGAGTCTCCAATCCTGAGCTTTTTTTTTTCCGATTGTCTTCTTCGATTTGCTGCTGGAAGGAGCTGCTAGACCACCTTATCGGACCAAGGTAGGCTGCTTCTTCTTTCTCTCTTGGTCTTTTGGTCGTGAACTACCCTAATTTGGGCCAGCGAATCGCTAGAAATTTGTCCGAAATAGAGGTGCCCTATTTCGGTATTCTTCTCCTGCAAATCTGCCACCACCGGCTGTCGGGTTTGCTGAGGCTGTGGCCGCCTTCGAGTGGGGGCTGGGCGACCATGGCTGCTACCCCCTTGGTGCTGGGGGTGGGGGTGGGCGGAAAGATGACTTCCCCGTTCATGAAGAGAGAGAAGAGAGGAGTGGTTTCTTTCCTCTTCTCTCTTTTCTCCCTCTTTCTCTCTCCTCTCTCTTTTTTCTCTCTCCTCTCTCTTGCTCTCTTGCTCTCTCTTCCCCTTCCTTTCTCTCTTTTATTTTCCTCTCTACAAAGTTTCTCTCTCAATCTGGACATTCTCTATCTTCTTTCTCTCTCCTCCTCCTCTCTTTCTAAACTTTCTTTCTCTACAGTTGGTGGGACTCCGTAAGTACGATTCTTAGTGATTTCTTGATCGACCTATGTGAAGGATCCTAATCGAGGATCGGCGGGCAGCATGCTAGCTCCACCCGGATCCTTGCCAACATTGTAAGATTTGATCATCTCCGATCTTTGTTGAGCCATTTATGCTCTAGCTCGAGCATGATTCGATGAAATCAACTTGATTGGACCGACCCAGATGTCAGGCACTCCTGCTTGGTCAACCGTGTGAAGGTGTTAGAATTTATATTTTTTATTTTTAAAATAATTATTATAAAATTCTAATGAAAAGTAAAATTTTGAAATGTTAGGCTCTGAAAAATTTTTGGGATTAATTGGATTTATTAGTTGGATTGCATTCGCAAGGTAAGTAATAATCTATCTTTTCTAGATTCTTTATTTATATAATATTATTATTATATCGTGTTGCCCAAATAGACAACCCAAGAGGGGGGGAGGGGAGTGAATTGGGTTTTAAAGTAATTATTGCAATTAAAAACTTTGTGAGTAACTAATTAAAACTTATTGCAAGCGAATTAATTAGTTCCTATATGCCGTGGATGAAGGAAAAGGAAGAGACAATAAAACAATCACAAACACAGACGATTTTATAGTGGTTCAGAGCTAACCCTTGCTCCTACGTCCACTCTCCAAGCCTCACTTGGAAGTTCACTATAATCCCTTGGATTACAGCCGGTTGTTTTACAAGTTCACAACCCAACTTGTTGTTTTACGAGATCACAACGAACTCGGTCGGTTTTCACAGGCTCACCGACTAGAACCACCCAATTCTTTTTTCGGGATCACAATCAAACCCTTACACCGTTGGTTTTAACCTCGGCTCACCAACAAACCTTAATACCCTTGATTCAATCCCCTGATTGAATCAAGTAAGAAACAAATAGTTTGTAACAAGAAAAGAGAAAGCTTCTCAAAAAGCGTATTTAGACAATATAAGCTAAGAAGAGTTAGAAGCCCTCAACCAGATTTTTGGAGGTGGAGAAAGGGGCTTTTCAAACTCTTTGACTCCTCTTGAATGTGATGTAGATTTGCTGTCAGGAGGTGAGCCTTGAATGTGAGGAAGATGGTTGGAGAGTTGACTTCAATGCACTTCTTCCTTCTTTTTCTTGTAATCACTCTAGAGAGGCTTTGGTTGGTGGAAAACCCTTTTGCTTTGAATGGAGTCTCTCTTTCTTCCTCTATTACTGTTCACTCAGGCTATTTAAGCCATTTCCAAAGAAAAATAGCCGTTAGACACAGATTGAAGGCCGTTCTGCACATTCTGCAACTTCTGACAAAATGTCCGTTGGGATCGGAGTCGATTCGCTCGATCAGGAATCGACTCGAGTGTTGCTGGAGTCGACTCATGCTTTACTGGAGACGACTCGGCCACTATTCAAAATTCGAAATAAAGTGCCGTCCCGTTCTGGAGTCGACTCGGCTGAACCTGGAGTCGACTCGCCAATTGTCCGGAGATGACTTTCCCTTCTGGAGACGACTCGATCTTCAGGATTCCAAAATCATCCTCTCGATTTTACTTCCTCGAGTCGACTCGGATTTCCTAGGAGTCGACTCAGCTCTCAGAGCCGGAAAGACAGGTCTTCTGTCTTTGAACTTGAACTATCTCGGAGTCGACTCGGACTTTGCGGGAGTCGACTCGGCTCTCAGACACCGAAATACCGATCTTCTGTCTTTGGAGTTGAACTGCCTCGGAGTCGACTCGAACTTTGCGGGAGTCGACTCGGCTCTCAGACACGAAATACCGGTCTTCTGTCTTTGGAGTTGAACTGCCTTGGAGTCGACTCAGACTTTGCGGGAGTCGACTCGGCTCTCAGACACCGAAGTTGGCTCTCTGACTTTTAGCCTTGCATTTCTCTGAGAGTCGACTCTTGCTTCCTTAGGAGTCGACCTGCCAACCGTCGGAGTCGACTCGAGTTCTTCGGGAGTCGACTCGACTCTCAAAGTCCAAAATAGCTTCTCTGTCTTTCTGTCTGTTACTCCATGGAGTCGACTCGTACTTTGCTGGAGTTGACTCGGCAAGCATCGGAGTCGACTCTAATTCTTCAGGAGTCGACTCGGTGACAGGGTCTGAGATTTATCTTTCTGTTCGGCTGTCTGTTCTCAGTCGGAGTCGACTCGTAATGTGCCGGAGTCGACTCGAGCTTGTGCCAGTGCTTCTGATACGCTTGGAGTCGACTCGTAATCTTCCGAAGTCGACTCGAGATTCAGACTTTGGTTCAAATTGATTTCTATACTTACCCAAAGTGTATTGAACCAAAGCTAGAGACACTTAAACATAAATTCACAAATATTTGACTGAAACACTAGATTGAATTCATTAGTATAACATAAGATATACTCAAATGCTTTGAGCTCATCAAAATCAAATAGGGTTATAATCAATCACTCCACAATCTCCCCCTTTTTGATGATGACAAAACATTGAGTATTTGTAAAGTGAATTGCTCAACCAAAAGGAGATTTATAATAAAGTTTTGAAATAAATTCAAGTGTCTAGTCATTTAATTTATCCAAAATTGAAAGGTGTGAAACAGTAAATTCTGAAGTTAAAGCTCCCTCTTTCATTTGGAATTATATAAGCCTTCATGTCATGCAATCAATTGTTTGGCTTATACATATTTAATGAATTTGCTTTCTTAAGATTTCAGATTCTCCCCCTCAACACATGCATTCAATTTTATTTAGATTCTCTGAATTTTCTTTTAGTGTATTGAAGCTTTTGAGCTTATATTTTTGGTTTTAGAGGGAAAATCTGCCAATTTGTTCTTAAGTATGATTCAACTAATCTCCGAATATCCCTTGAATAGATGCTGGAGATTACTCCTTTAGGAGCCCCAACAGAGAGATAATGAGTCTCGAGGTATCGAATCCACTTAGAACAAATTACCTTGTGCTTTAAAAGTTTTTTTTTTTATTGATTTTCTTTACATTTCAATTCAATATATTTTCTCCCCCTTTTTGTCATCATAGCAAAAAGGCAGAAAGCACAGTAAGAGACAAGAACTCAAGAATGCACAATTTTTGAAAAAAATTTCTACTCATTGTATTTATCCAAAGTTGAGTACAAGTGTGATTACATATCAAGTGAGTCCTCAAGGGACTGTACATCATAAAGTAAAAAGAACAAAAGATACTAGGGTTTCTTTGTGGTGGAGGATGTGGCTCCCTTGCTCAGTCTAGTGTGTTGGATGACCATGCTTAACCCCTCATTGATGTTCCTCAGTTGTTCGAGTATCTCCGAGGTGGTTCTAGACTGAATCGTAGATATGTTGTTCACACTTTCTTGGAGGGTGTCAAGTTTGAAGATCAGTACATTGGCTAGTCTCTCAGCACCCTGACTCTGGTTGCCTAGTTCATGTTTGATGCTATCTCGCATCTCCCTTGTGTCGTCCTTGACGTCACTTATGTTCCAGTATTGACCTTGAACTAGGCTTCGAATGTTGAATATCTCCTCCTTCAGATTTGCAACCATCTCTGTCACGGCTGCTAAGGAGGGAACTAGCTCGGTGGAGGGAGCACTCTGAGGACCTCGGAGCTTCCTCAGCAGATCATCTCTCAGATCCCTCACTATCTCCTACCGCAACTCTCGGAGCTGCTCAGAAGATATGCGGACCTCCAGTGGCTGCTGCTGAGTAGATGGGGCAGTGGAGGTGGAGGGCTCTGTATGTGCAGGACCAGAGGTAGATGGATGGGTGGGAAGATCTGTATGGTGGTCCTGGTCATGATCAGAGGTAGGGGAGTGATGAGTGGTAGGGTCAGATGAAGTGGAAGGTCTCCGTACCCAGACTCCCTCTACTCTATGAAATCCCATCCTATGAAGAGTCCCCTCACCCATGCGATCTGTGTGACGCAGTGAGCGAGAGGGTTCCCCTTCAGGAATGGGGACCTCTAACTCCCTAAATATCAAGGTGAATAGCATGCCATAGGGAAGACTGAGCCTAGGTTTATCTAGAGGCTCACAGAGGTACTTGTAAATAAGTTTGGAGAAGTTGATAGGAGTGTCCTGGAGTATATGGTACATCAGGGCTAGGTCCCTCTCGGAGATAAAGTCAATCCTCCCAGTCTTTGGGAAGAGAGTCCTAGAAATGACACTAAGGAGAAGCCGCATTTCGGCCGACAGCTGATTTGCGAACACCTCCTCTATGGGGGACTGTGGAGGACTCCCTAAAACTGTTGTAAGGGCCTCAGTCCTATCTAGAGGGTGACTGGGAGAGATCCCTTCTTGGGAAAGATGGAGGACTTGAGCAATGACGTCCTCCGAGATGAATATAGGGACACCTGCTACGGTTCCCTGGATATCACCACTACCCCGGGCTACAGTCCCATAAAATTTCCTAACTAACCCCGGGTAAGTTGGGAGGTCTAAGGAACAGAAAAACTCTAGCCCTTGTGCCCTAAGACGATGCCCTAGGGTGAAGCCTTCCCGGGAGAGGAAGTCAAAGTTGACTTTCCTTCCGGTGGAGACCGCCTTTCCGGCGCACGGACGCGAGGGAACCGGCCTAGGCGGGGAAGAAACCGGAGGTGGTGGCCTCACGGGTTCGTTCCGAGCCTTTGACCGTCGCTCAGCCCCGCTCGCAGAGATGGGTCTCTTCCGGCTCGGGACAACTGCTTTCCTAGGCATTTTTGACCTAGACACGGGAGAGGAACTAGGAGAAAGGGAGGAAAACTCGATGGAGAAGATCTAGAATGGGTCGGAGACGAGGTCGGAGATGGCTCTAGGGTTTTGGTACAGTGTCGGCTGTGAATAGAAGTGGGGATTGAACGTTTCGATTAGGGTTAAAATATCGGATTCCCGACCTCGAGTCGACTCCAGTAAGTCGCGAGTCGACTCGACCTCGAGTCGACTCCAAAATATGCGCGAGTCGACTCCCCCATGATGCCATCGACCTCGAGTCGACTCTGAAATATGCGCGAGTCGACTCTCCCATGAGCCGACTCTAAAATGTATCCGAGTCGACTCGAACTCTGGCACGCACCCAAAAATCATGTTATATTTTCGTGCCACAAGAGATAGTTATAGACTTATCCATGATTTAGGAGCTGAATTGATGATCATAGATAAGAAGTCCTATGTTTACCATAGACCTCAAAATCTATGAACTAGAGGAGAGTATCACGAGAATGGATCAATCACTCCTAACCCTCTTCTAAGTATACAAAAGCGATCCTCACTCAGGGGTTTTGTGAAGATATCAGCAAGTTGATCATCAGTACACACAAATTGAAGTGTCACATCATCATTCAGTACATGATCTCTTATGAAGTGATGTCTTATCTCAATATGTTTAGTTCTTGAGTGCTGAATTGGATTTTTAGTTAGATTAATGGCACTTGTATTATCACAGTTAATGGGAATTTTATCTTGTTTAATGCCATAATCTTCAAGTTGTTGTTTAATCAACAAGATTTGAGCACAACAACTCCCGGCAGCAACATATTCGGCTTCCGCCGTAGATAATGCAACCGAGTTTTGTTTCTTGCTAAACCAAGAGATTAAATTTTCTCCTAAGAATTGACATGACCCGCTGGTGCTTTTTCTATCAAGTTTACAACCAGCAAAATCTGAATCTGTATACCCTATTAAGTTTATCCTAGATTCTTTAGAGTACCATAACCTCGGCTCACCAACAAACCTTAACACCCTTGATTCAATCCCCTGATTGAATCAAGTAAGAAACAAATAGTTTGTAACAAGAAAAGAGAAAGCTTCTCAAAAAGCGTATTTAGACAATATAAGCTAAGAAGAGTTAGAAGCCCTCAACCAGATTTTTGGAGGTGGAGAAAGGGGCTTTTCAAACTCTTTGACTCCTCTTGAATGTGATGTAGATTTGCTGTCAGGAGGTGAGCCTTGAATGTGAGGAAGATGGTTGGAGAGTTGACTTCAATGCACTTCTTCCTTCTTTTTCTTGTAATCACTCTAGAGAGGCTTTGGTTGGTGGAAATCCCTTTTGCTTTGAATGGAGTCTCTCTTTCTTCCTCTATTACTGTTCACTCAGGCTATTTAAGCCATTCCCAAAGAAAAATAGCCGTTAGACACAGATTGAAAGCCGTTCTGCACATTCTGCAACTCCTGACAAAATGTCCGTTGGGATCGGAGTCGACTCGCTCGATCAGGAGTCGACTCAAATGTTGCTGGAGTCGACTCATGCTTTACTGGAGACGACTCGGCCACTATTCAAAATTCGAAATAAAGTGCCGTCCCGTTCTGGAGTCGACTCGGCTGAACCTGGAGTCGACTCGCCAATTGTCCGGAGATGACTTTCCCTTCTGGAGACGACTCGATCTTCAGGATTCCAAAATCATCCTCTCGATTTTACTTCCTCGAGTCGACTCGGATTTCCTAGGAGTCGACTCGGCTCTCAGAGCCGGAAAGACAGGTCTTCTGTCTTTGAACTTGAACTGTCTCGGAGTCGACTCGGACTTTGCGGGAGTCGACTCGGCTCTCAGACACCGAAATACCGATCTTCTGTCTTTGGAGTTGAACTGCCTCGGAGTCGACTCGGACTTTGCGGGAGTCGACTCGGCTCTCAGACACGAAATACCGGTCTTCTGTCTTTGGAGTTGAACTGCCTTGGAGTCGACTCGGACTTTGCGGGAGTCGACTCGGCTCTCAGACACCGAAGTTGGCTCTCTGACTTTTAGCCTTGCATTTCTCTGAGAGTCGACTCTTGCTTCCTTAGGAGTCGACCTGCCAACCGTCGGAGTCGACTCGAGTTCTTCGGGAGTCGACTCGGCTCTCAGAGTCCAAAATGGCTTCTCTGTCTTTCTGTCTCTTACTCCATGGAGTCGACTCATACTTTGCTGGAGTCAACTCGGCAAGCATCGGAGTCGACTCTAATTCTTCAGGAGTCGACTCGGTGACAGGGTCTGAGATTTATCTTTCTGTCCGGCTATCTGTTCTCAGTCGGAGTCGACTCGTAATGTGCCGGAGTCGACTCGAGCTTGTGCCAGTGCTTCTGATACGCTTGGAGTCGACTCGTAATCTTCCGGAGTCGACTCGAGATTCAGACTTTGGTTCAAATTGATTTCTATACTTATCCAAAGTGTATTGAACCAAAGCTAGAGACACTTAAACATAAATTCACAAATATTTGACTGAAACACTAGATTGAATTCATTAGTATAACATAAGATATACTCAAATGCTTTGAGCTCATCAAAATCAAATAAGGTTATAATCAATCACTCCACATATCGAATAAATTATTAATGAATTTATATATGATTTATGAAATTTATGGGATGGTGATTTGAATGAAAAATAAATATATAAATTAGAGTAATGTTTTTTTGCTATTATTAAATTATTTACTATTCATACATCGTATATGTATATTTTGATTGGATTAAAATATATTTATTATTTTATAAAAAAAACTTTGATGTGTATCAAATTTGAACTCTCAACCTGAGTATATTCTGAACCCTTCCAATTGGGGGTTATACTGCTATTTAGGGGTGCAAATAGGTCGTGTCGGATCTTGAGTGATCCGACCCGACTCATTTTCTTATTCGGGTCCTAATTTTAGACCCAGACTCGACCTAATTGAAGATCGGGACGGGTCAGGTTCATGGCTACAATTTTTGACCCAACGGATCATTCGGATCAGGTCGGATTCATGTATAATCCGGACCCAATCCAAAAAATTCGGATTCGAGTTGGATCGGGTCCGGGTCCGGGTCCGGGTCCGATCCAACCCCCACCACCTCGCTGCTGTCTTTTAACCCCCAACCCAACGAATAAAACAACCACCACTCCGCGCAAGGATAAAAGAAAGAACTCAAAAACGGAAAAGAATTTTCTGAAATTCCTGACTTTGATTGCCTGGCCTTAGCTTGATTTTTTGGCATTCGACTAGTCATTCCCTTTATGCTTACTCTTTTTTGCTCCTTTGAGTGCTTACTCCTTTTTCTTAGGGAAGACTAAATTGTGAGGAAGCATTGCACAGGTCAGAGAGAGAATACGATAGCGACCTATTTTTGTATAGAAAGTATGGAGGTTCGGAATGGAATGTGAAAGTTTGTTTGGGCCTGTCAAGTGGAGCCCCCGCCTCCCTAAATAAGGTAAAGGCGTCGACTTGAGAGCCTTCGGAACTGGACTCCCCTTTATTTATCTTTCAAATAGTTGCATGAAATACGAATCATATCTGCGGGAACCCCATCTATAGAATTCAATCCCAGAGCCTCTGTAGAATGACTCCTCCGAGGGACTGGACTCCAGTAAATTAGTATAGGTCCCCTAATGAGAAAGCTTTACCCTCTTGTTTACCTGCTTTATCCCCTCTCGACACTCCCCGATCATGGGTCTCCGGCACCTACCACAGTGAAGGCCGCTTACTGGACATCATGGCTGAGTTCGAGCTACCCCGTGTACACCATAGACACATCCTACTTCAACCACTTTTTTACGCATTCCTCACACCTGACCCCGTCTCATATGAGCTTACAGTGTAAGAATCCGACAGTCCCTTGCTATCCAGCTTCACCACCACCCTTCATCACAAGAATCCACCGGTTAAGAACCTACTCTCTATTGCCGGAGACCACGCCATCTTCGCTCGCATGGCTACCAAAGCTTCATCGACTCCACAATTGAGATTGGACGGAAATAAGGATTCGATGGACTGGATCTCGATTGGGAGTTCCCCCAAAGCACTCAAGAGATGGAAGACCTCGGTGTCCTTCTGGAGGAGTGGCGGCTCGCGCTCATCAAAAAAGTCACCTAGCTGTAGCGAGCCGGCTGGGATGAATGCATTTAAAGCAAACGGGACCGTACAGGGTGGGCCTGCCTTACCGGTCACGATTCCATCGCCCACGAAGATCAACGATGCACGGACGGTCTCAGCTCGCGGTCCAAGGCATGAAGAGCATGAGCGGGTGAGCTCCACCTCTTCCTCTACCTTAGGCGGGAGCGCGACCTGCTCCCCGGTCCCATGGTGCTCTTTCTTACCGTTAGCGCCCCGTTAGTGCTTCTTTACCATAGCCTACCAGCTGTTCCTCTTTTCTGCCCTTTTCCTTATAGTATAGTAATTCAAGCAAAAATGGAGTTCAATCCAACTATCCTTTTGAAGCGGATAGTTCACAGTGCTCATTCTAAGTCAAAACGGCCATGACAACAAAAGGAGGATCCAGAAATTCGAATCTTTTTGAGTTTAGTAAAGCGGATTTCTCCCGTTACTCTATCCAAATCAGGTTTTGGTAAGATGAAGAAGAAAAAGAAACTTTCCATAATAATATTAGGAGCTCTTGTCTTGTTAAGTCCGATTCTTTATCTGAAAATGGGTCATACTCTGACCCCGATGAACCCTCTTGCCCCCCTAAATGTCCCTCACCACGAAGTGATTCAGCCTCCAGTGAATGACGTTCTGGTCGCGGTGATTCAGAATATTGTGGGGCGTCTTGAGGTTCTATTTTCGCAGGTCCTTCGCCGGACCAAATTCTGGCCGTCACCAATCGGGTGATGGAGGATGTGATGGACCCCGGCCATCACCCCGGAGGAAAGACTCCAAGATGCCTTGGAGTTCTTGGACTCTCTTGATCAGGAAGAAAGATTGAATTCCTTATACAAAGTCATAAGGAAGGAAATCAAACGCGTTGTTTGAGAAGGAGAAAAAGGTAAGACGAGCCTGACAAAGAATAAGAAGAAAAGCTCTCCCTGGACTCTATGACGCTTTCTAAGCCTCACATAATTTGAATTTCTCTGACATTCTACGTTTCCGAAACGGATCCTATCAAATATTTCACATTTTCTATGATCATCTCTATTTTAGGTATTCGGGGAATCCTCCTTAATAGACGAAATATTCCTATTATGTCAATGCCAATTGAATCAATGTTATTAGCTGTCAATTCGAACTTTTTGGTATTTTCCGTTTCTTTGGATGATATGATGGGTCAATTATTTGCTTTATTAGTTCTAACAGTGGCAGCTGCGGAATCTGCTATTGGATCAGCCATTTTCGTTAACACTTTTCGAGTCCGAGGGACTATTGCAGTCGAATCCATAAATTGCATTCAAGGTTAAAGAAGACTACAGGAGAGTTACCAAATACAAAGTGAAGTTCTCCTTTCGTTCTCTTCTTTCTTTTCTTTTTCTTTTTGGACTTGGCCGCCGGGTGTCCTACACAACTTCCCGTTCCGTTGCGGAAAGATAGATACGGATAACGTTTCCCAATGAGATTGAGTTCAACGGATATGCAGGATAGAAATATGCTATTTGCTGCTATTCCATCTATTTGTGCATCAAGTTCGAAGAAGATCTCAATCTATAATGAAGAAATGATAGTAGCTCGTTGTTTTATAGGCTTTCTCATATTCAGTCGGAAGAGTTTAGGTAAGACTTTCAAAGTCACTCTCGACGGGAGAATCGAGTCTATTCAGGAAGAATCGCAGCAATTCTCCAATCCTAACGAAGTCATTCCTCCGGAATCCAATGAACAACAACGATTACTTAGGATCAGCTTGCGAATTTGCGGCACCGTAGTAGAATCATTACCAACGGCACGCTGTGCGCCTAAGTGCGAAAAGACAGTGCAAGCTTTGTTATGCCGAAACCTAAATGTAAAGTCAGCAACACTTCTAAATGCCACTTCTTCCCGTCGCATCCGTCTTCAGGACGATATAGTCACAGGTTTTCACTTCTCAGTGAGTGAAAGATTTGTCCCCGGGTGTACGTTGAAAGCTTCTATCGTAGAACTAATTCGAGAGGGCTTGGTAGTCTTAAGAAAGGTTCGGGTGGGGGGTTCTATTTGTAAAGAATAAGGAAGAGGAATCGAATCTAATTCATGTGTTCATGCGGAAAGAAGAGCGGATCCAATACACCAAGACCTCGGTTGTTCTTTTTCAATCGAGAAGAGAAGGCCGTGGTCGAAGCATTAAAAAAACTTCAAAAGGCTTTCGGCCATGGGACGGGGGAGTGGCGAGGCGGGCCCCCGTCAATATTATGTTTTTCGCCCCATCATCTTACACGTTTTTCGGTATGAGATAGGGGATTGAACTACTTAATCTTTGCCTGGAACCAAACCTTATGAGTACTACCAATCAGGCAGGATTAAGGCCTTCCATGGCTTTCGACGCTCTCGGGTGACGTTGAAGTGAAATACCACTCCAGTAGCTTGAACAACTCCGGGAACAGGATTTCTCCTCAAGGCAAAGTCAGTGTTCGCTGCGCTAGAACGAGCTGGTCGAGAGATGCGCAGTGGGAAATCGCATCAGTATGGGGTGGAAGGTTGTTTGCCCCTAGCTATGGGAGTACTAATCTAAAGAAGCGAGCAGCAGTTTTAGGGACGGGCTGGCCCCTGGGACTCAGTCAGCGAGCGCTGTTGGTAAAAAAAAGAACTACTTAGCAAAAAGGCCTGCAAGTAGGTGTATTCTGAGAACTACACGAGCTCTTTTGGCAGAAAAGCGGAAACGTCTTTCTTTCGTCCTCCACTCGCTGGAGACTATGGGGATCTGGGATTTGAGAACACTGACTGACGGCACTCAACTGACGGGACTTCGAGGCAGGTATTTTACTGTATACCTATACCGACGGAATGAAGGCACGAGACTGAGACGGAGACCACAGCTTAATGTGAGTACGAACTATACCACAAGCTTATAAGCTTCGAGAGCCCAGGCCAAGGAGCTCTCTCGAACAGGGAAACTCGAAAGCCTAACGCGAGGGTTCCTCACCTCAAAACCTAGAAAAAAGCCAGAAACCTCCGAAGAGGAGCTATTAAAGCTCTTAAGCCGAGGAGCGGAGTTTCAACTCGAAAGCCGGCCCGAAGCAGAGTGAACTATCTAAAAAGCCCAGGACAGGAGCTATTACGACTCAAACAGGAAGTAGAATTCCTATATAGACAGCGATAGACCCTTACCTAGGCCAGGGAATCAGAAAGCAACTCTGCTTGAGTCATCAGAGGAGCTATTCCTGCATTTGTTGACTCTTGAGCTTCACACAAACACAATGGCGTCGGTGCGATGTAAAACACATCACATCAGCAAGGGATTAGGATTGCTTTGGGAATTCACTAATGGTTGTTAATGTATTCAATGATTTACCACGGTTGATAACAACAACAACTGAGATGCCAGGTGCGGCTCAGAGAATATGATCATGAAATATGATGCTGTAGCAGCAGCCGTAGCACGGGGAACTCGAAAGAGGCTATTCCTCTCTCTCGGTACAGCTCATTTTAGGAGGCAGGCAGAGGTTGCCCTAGAGAGGGCGACGAGTTTGGGTACCTCTGTGGGCGGATAGGCTATAGCGGACCTATCGGCCTACAATAGGAGATAGAGGCATTGTAGCGAGCCTCACTAATACGCATCTAAGGGAGGTAGGGACTACTAATGGACTATCATGAACGAAGTGAGGGAAGGAGTCTAGACCACAAGCCTAGTGTACTATAAGGGTACGGAACTCCGGGATATACTCTCGTTATTACCGTACCGACTAAATTAAGGGACATCTCGATCTCAGCGGACGTTTGCTATTTGAGGAGACTAGTAGAGGACAGAACGGACGGGACGGATTCTAAACCGCATTCCGGTAAATCAAATAAGGCTCTCAGGGACTTCGGGATTTTAGACCCATTACTCTAATGGACTATAGGAACGAAGGGAGGGATTGGACGACGGACGGGACAACTAGCTAATAGGGGGGACGGAAGGACAGAGAGATTAGACCACAGCTTAGCTTGAGCTTGAGACTGAGCGCTTTCGAGAACGAAGTTTGTTGTCTGGTGACTGAGCTTGCGAGAACGAAGACAGACAGAGATCTTGATTTGGAAAAGACTGAGCTTGCAAAAAGAGTTTACGACTGGCTTTTGATCGTAGAACGACTTGAGCTTGAAAGCGGTAGATCGAAGACCAATTATACAATTGATAGTTGGCTTATAAAGAAGGTAAAGGCCTTTTTTTTGCATAGAAGTGGACGGTGGGCAATAGATATTAATTGAAAGAAAGTGTCTACGACTTCCTTTTCTGTCCGGCCCTTGAGGCCAAAGATAGGCGAGGAAAAAATTCCTTCGGGAAAGATCAGCTCTAGATAAGGAACAAACTTCAAACTTCGCGACAAAGGCAACAGAAACCTGCTTCCATGCTGTCCTTGCTTGGCTAGCCATTCCGACCTTATCCGTCGCCCTCTTATTTATCAGCCAGCCCTGGCTACTGGTTTAAATCTAAATCATTTTGTAACCACCTCTTTTTCTTTGGAATGGCATTTATTTTCATCTTCTTTCTCTACCTAAGTAGAGTAGAGCCAAACCCTCTATGAGCCCTTTCCTTCTTTCTTTCATGGAAGTAGGCTTATTCCGCCTTAAAAGCTTGTGTTCTTATTCCTATCGCCCTTTCTTAAATAGAAATGGGCATCTTCTTATTCTTCAGCCTTAATTAAAGGCTCTTCCCTACCTAGCTTGATAGAGACGCAACCAGCCCATCTAAAGATCCTTTGCATGGAATTGAAGGTCCTATGACTAGGGCCAAGACTAAGAGGATGAAACAAGCTTTGGAAAGCCTGATCATAAAAATCAAAGGAAAAGAAGACCAACGTGAGATAGAGGCTGCACCTAATTGGGCCACTTCCATACAATTGGGTGAAGATGCTTTGAGTCCAACCTGAAGACAACACTTTGGAAAGTCCAAATCACATGACAAGAAGCATTCATGGGAAAGCCAACTTTCCTATTGTATTTGGATTTTCGTGCATACTTTTGGGGTGATATTTCAGATGATGTTTTGTATTCCCCAAGTCACATTCAGACTTTCTTGTAGTTCCCAAAGTCACTATAATTACTTTGGGATCTTTTTCCTAAGTTCTGGTTACTTTTCTAGGAGTAGGTGTAACATGCATCTTTTCCAAGCCTTGGTAAATGCAGCCTTGGAAAATGCATGACAAGTAGTGCTATGTAATTTCCTAGGAGTTGCTTCTCTTTGAAGCCATTTCAGCCTTAAAATAGCACCTGATTGTACTTGAGAGGGGGAGAATGCATGAATGAAATTTGAGAGTTTCTCTTATGTGAGAGCTTCACCTTTGTTCTTGGATTAGAACTTGATAGTGTTGGTTCTACCGGCAGGTCGCGGTTAGGGTCACGCTTCTTTTGATAACTTTGGTTCTACCGGCAGGTCGCGGTTAGGGTCAAGTTCCTCTTTCTCTACCTGTTTCCAGGACGGTCCGAAGTGTGCTCTTATCATTTGGTATCAGAGCCCGGTTCCTGAAATCAGGTGTTATCTATCCTTTGTGTGTTTATCTTGTTTAATTCAAAAAAAAAAAAGGTGTTCCGCTGTTGTTTATCTCTATATCCTTGGTGACATCTTCCTTTAATCGGTTTGTGTCATCGTCCTTGTTCCTTTCTGTTCTGCTATTTCAAAAAAAAAAAAAGGGAAGGAAGAAGAAGAAAAAAAGAAAGAAAAAAAAAAGAAAAAATTCGGGGCAGATTTTGCTTCTAATTTCCTTGTGGGTTCTTTAACGCTTCCATTGAATTGTTCTCAATTCAAACCTTCCCTGAACCCTTTGTTGGTTCCAATTAAATTGTTCCTTGCGAGTTCTTGTTCCCTAAGGTTATCATCGACTCCTTACTGTTTCCTGTTGTGTAGAAACATCCAAAGGGTTCTTATTTAAGAGCTCATAAGGTGAAGCTAAGTGGTAAAAGGCAAGAGGGTGAGATCATCATCAAGAAAAAGCCATAAAAGAGTGTCCACCAGAGAGAGGAGTGTGTGAGGACCTATTCTGTTTATACTAATCTTTTGATTGCAGCATACAAAGATGAGTAGTGAAGGTAGTAAACAACCAGATGTTGATATGAAGTTATGGATGAAAGCCATTGCTGATCAACTTACTAAGCTTGGTGCACGAATGAATGATTTGGAATCACCAAGCAGACTCAAACCTTTGAGGGGGCGGATGATTGAAGAAGAAGAAGAAGAGGAGTATTCGGATGGAAGAAGTAATGGAAGGAGGCAAAGAGATGAATCAAGAAAAGACAGTCATTTGGGAAGTATTAAGATGACAATCCCTGCATTCCAAGGTAAAAATGATCCTGAATTATATTTAGAGTGGGAGAGAAAGGTTGAACATGTGTTTGAATGTCATAATTATTCCGAGGAGAAGAGGGTTAAACTAGCCATTGTTGAGTTCCATGATTATGCTAGTATTTGGTGGGATCAAATGGTGACTAGTAGACGTAGAAATGGGGAGAGGCCTATTGGTACATGGGATGAGATGAAGGCTGTCATGAGAAAAAGGTTTGTACCCAGCCACTACTATAGAGATTTGCACAGAAAATTGCAAAGTCTAAGTCAAGGCTCCATGAGTGTGGAAGATTACTATAAGGAGATGGAAATAGCCATGATTAGAGCCAATGTTGAAGAAGACCGAGAGGCAACTATGGCTAGATTCATTGGAGGTTTAAAGAAGGAGATAGCTGATGTGGTAGAATTGCAACATTATATAGAGATGGAGGATTTGCTGCACAAAGCTATTCTAGTGGAAAGGCAATTGAAAGCTAAGAGTACTTCCAAATTTACTACTAGTTCCTCATGGAAAATCGAATTGGCAAAATAACAAATCTGTGTCAAAGCCAAAATCGAATTGTGCTCATACACAAGGATGTTTATTTCACTAACGAACTCAATTCTTCTTTGCCTAGTATGGTTGCTTCTTTGTTACAGAAATCTGGTGATATTTTTCCAGAAGAAATTCTCCATGGATTACCTCCTACAAGAGATATTGAGCATCAGATTGACTTAATTCTAGGTTCTTCAATCCCAAATAGACCAGCCTACAGAACAAGTCCAGAGGAAGCAAAAGAAATTCAAAGGCAAGTAGATGAGTTGCTGCAAAAAGGATTTGTGAGGGAGAGTCTTAGCCCGTGTTCTGCTCCTGTGATCTTGGTTCCGAAGAAAGATGGGACGTGGCGCATGTGTACGGACTGCCGAGCCATAAATAAAATCACTGTAAAGTATCGATATCCTATCCCTAGATTGGATGATATGCTTGATGAATTGCATGGTTCGTATGTGTTTTCTAAAATAGATTTGAAGAGTGGATCCTATCTGATAGAGATCAAGGGGCTGGCCGAATGGTTCAAGCTAATTCCAAAGATCCATTACAAGGAATTGGAGGTCCAATGACTAGAGCAAGGGCAAAACAAATGAAAGAAGCTTTATATGGACTAGTCATGGAAATTCAAGAGAAGGAGGCTGCTCTAGAAGACTCTAAGGCTTCACCAAGATTGATCACTTATCTTTACATAGTAAATGCTGAAGAACAAAGCTTGGAGCCATTAAGCAAGGCTGATCCACGTGGAGATGCTATTTAGGCCCATTTTTCGTGGGTACTTTTGGGCTTGAGTCTTGTTGTGTTCCTAATTACTTGTACATGAAGTTTTGACTTGTCAACTCGTTTTTCCTAAGTTATTCATGTACTTCGTAGTTAGGAACCTTGAAAGTTGTGTCATTTATTATTTTGAAGTTGTAACTTGGAAGTTGTGACTTGGAAAACGTTTTTTACTTATTGCCTTGGAAAGGGGATGGTGTCCTTTCCAATAGCTTAGTTTGAAGCCTATATAAAGGCTGCCATATGTAACCAAGGGATTATCATGAATGAATTAAAGTGTTGGCAAGCTTTGCTATGCTCTTTTGTGTTCTTGGATTAGAATACAAAATTCTGACTTATCAAAGGGAGTGATCAACCTTTGTGGCGTCTTCAAGGATTAGGGTTTTAAGGACTTAGTTTCCTTAGAGTTCTAATCTGATCTCCTACAACTTGTTTTCTAGCGATCTCGGGGCAAGTATAGCAAATTGATTCAAGGGTTCCTAGGGCAGGTCTCCTGGTGGGTTCTTGTCATTTGGTATCAGAGCTTTGGTTCTTGAAATCAGGTTACTTATCCTTTATCATCTTTGTTCCTTTGTTCTTATTTTATTTCTTTAAGCTTCTTTGTTCGTTCTCTTATTTCTGTTTTTTTTTCAGTTCCTTGTGTTTCTTGTTTCCTCTAATCTGTTTTGTTCTTTAATCTTCTGTTACTTAGTTTGATTCAAAAAAAAAAAAAAAAAAAGACGAAAAAAAAAAACGAAAAAAAAACGAAAAAAAAAGAAAAGAAAAGAAAGAAAGAAAGAAAGAAAGAAAGAAGGTTATTGATTAAGGGGCATTAATTACAAGGCTGTTTCACTTGTTGCAAAGCTGAAGACCCCTTGTTGCAAGGTTGTTTCACTTGTTACAAGACCGTTTTACGTATTACAAGGCTGCTTAGCTTGTTCTTATTTCTCCTTGCTTTCTAGTTGTTTCTATTACATATCCTTTACTTCCTTTTGAAGTCTTCTTATGTTCTTGATGCTTTAAGACAATTTTTCTTGTGAGTACCATTTGCCTCATCGAAGTCCTTAAAATTCTGATTTTCTTGGAGATTTGCCACCATCCATCTGATCGCTCTTTGTGATTTGTTGATTTTGATTCTTTCAAGAACATAAAGAGGGCTGGCTTGAGTGGTAAAAGGCAAGAGTGTGAGTTCATCATCAAGAAAAAGCCATAAAAGAGTGTCCACCCGAGAGAGAAGTGTGTGAGGACCTATTCTGTTTATACTAATCTTTTGATTGCAGCATACAAAGATGAGTAGTGGAGGTAGTGAACAACCAGATGTTGATATGAAGTTATGGATGAAAGCCATTGCTGATCAACTTACTAAGCTTGGTGCACGAATGGATGATTTGGAATCACCAAGCAGAATCAAACCTTTGAGGGGGCAGATGTTTGAAGATGATGAAGAAGATTTAGATTATGAATCTTACTCTAGAAGGGGAAAGAAGGCCGATGATTCAAAAGATAATAATCTGGGCAGCATCAAGATGAAGATTCCTATCTTTCAAGGAAAGAATGATCCCGAACTTTACTTGGAATGTGAGAGAAAAGTTGAACATGTGTTTGATTGTCACAACTATTCAAATGAGAAAAAGGTGAAATTGGCAGCCGTTGAGTTCACGGATTATGCAAGCATATGGTGGGATCAATTGATGATTAGTCGGCGAAGGATTGGAGAAAGGCCAATTCGGTCATGGGAAGATATGAAATTGGTAATGCGCAAGAGATTTGTACCTAGCTATTACTATAGAGATTTACATAGAAAGTTACAAGGGCTGGTTCAAGGCTCCATGAGTGTGGAAGACTATTATAAAGAAATGGAGATGGCAATGATTAAAGCTAATATAGAGGAAGATCGAGAGGCTACCATGGCAAGATTTATTGGAGGCTTAAACAAAGAGGTTGCTGATGTGGTTGAATTGCAACACTATGTGGAGATGGAGGAGCTGTTGCACAAGGCCATCAAAATAGAAAAGCAAATCAAGTCCAAAGGATCCAAATCGGGTTTGGCTTCTAGTTCCACATGGAAGTCTAATTGGAAGGATAACAAATCTGCCTCAAAAACAAAAGAAGATGCAAAGCCAAAAGATTCGGTTGCTATTTCAAAAGGTAAAACCGAAACTAACACTTCTTCTAAATCACGTAATGTTAAGTGTTTTAGGTGCCAAGGATTTGGGCATATTGCTTCCCAATGCCCAAACAAGAGGATTATGATTATGTTGGAGAATGGTGACATTGAAAGTGCTAGTTCAAGTGAGGATGAGATGCCACCCTTAGAAAATTGCAGTGATATTGACATTGAAGAACCTGTACATGGAGATATGTTGGTGACAAGAAGAGCACTAAGCATCCAGCCTAAGGATGATGGTGATAAGGAGCAACGTGAACATATTTTCCATACTAGATGTCATGTGAAGGGAAAGGTATGTACCATGATTATTGATAGCGGAAGCTGCACTAATGTTGCTAGTACTTTGTTAGTAGATAAGCTGGAGTTACCCACCATGAAGCATCCTAATCCATACAAGTTGCAATGGTTAAATGAATGTGGAGAAGTGAGGGTAAACAAGCAAGTGCTCGTTTCATTTTCAATTGGCAAATACACAGATGAGATTCTTTGTGATGTGGCACCAATGCATGCTAGTCATATTTTGCTTGGACGACCATGGCAGTTTGATAGGAAGGTTACACACAATGGATACAAAAACCATTATTCTTTTATGATGAACAACCGCACTGTAGTCCTAACCCCTCTCAAACCTTTGCAAGCTTATGAAGATCAGATTCGGATAGCGAGAGAGTGTAAAAAGAGAGAAGGTGAGTCCGAGAGGAAAAATGCAAATGAAAGGAGTGAGATTGAGAGCAGAGAGAAAAGTATTCAAAAAAAAAGAGAAAAGTAAAAAAATGAGTGTGTTTGCTGAAAAAAATGAGGTTAAGAGTGTTATGTTCTCAAGACAGCAACTACTTGTACTTATGTACAAGGATGTTTATCTTTCTACTAACGATCTTAACCCCTCCTTGCCTAGTGTTGTTGTGACTTTATTGCAGGAATTTGAGGACATATTTCCAAAAGAGATTCCTAATGGACTACCACCCTTAAGAGGCATTGAGCATCAAATAGACTTCATGCCTGGTTCTACCATTCCAAACAGACCTGCATATAGAGCTAATCCCGAAGAAACAAAGGAAATCCAAAGGCAAGTGGATGAGCTGGTGAAAAAGGGAATTGTCAGAGAAAGTCTTAGCCCATGTTCGGTTCCTGTCATCCTAGTCCCAAAGAAAGATGGAACATGGCGCATGTGTGTGGATTGCCGAGCCATCAACAAAATAACAGTTAAGTATAGACATCCTATCCCAAGATTAGATGATATGCTTGATGAATTACATGGCTCTTGTTTGTTTTCTAAAATTGATTTGAGAAATGGCTACTATCAAATTCGTATGAAAGAGGGAGATGAATGGAAGACATCATTCAAAACTAAATATGGATTGTATGAGTGGTTAGTGATGCCTTTTGGTTTAACTAATGCACCTAGTACTTTCATGAGATTGATGAATCATGTTTTGCGTGCTTTCATAGGTCAATTTGTGGTAGTTTACTTTGATGATATTTTAGTCTATAGTAAGAACTTGGATGAACATGAACAACATTTGCATGCTGTTTTTAGCAAATTGAGAGAACACCAATTATATGCTAATCTTAAGAAGTGTACATTTTGCATGGAATCTGTTGTATTTCTTGGTTTTGTTGTTAGTTCTCAAGGTATTAGCATGGATGAGGAGAAGGTGAAGGCAATCAGGGACTGGCCTACACCTAAGAATGCGAACGAGGTAAGAAGTTTTCATGGTTTAGCAAGTTTTTATCGAAGGTTTGTTAAAAATTTCAGTTCTATTGCTGCACCTTTAAATGAACTTGTTAAAAAGAATGTTGTTTTTAAGTGGAATGATCAGCATGAACAAGCTTTCACTGATTTGAAAGATAAGCTAACTAATGCACCTTTGTTAAGTTTGCCTAACTTTGATAAAGCTTTTGAAGTTGAATGTGATGCATCCGGAATTGGAATAGGAGCTGTTTTGATGCAAGATTCCAAACCAATTGCTTATTTTAGTGAAAAGCTAAGTGGGGCAGCCTTGAATTATCCAACATATGACAAAGAACTTTATGCATTAGTGAGAACTCTTCAAACATGGCAGCATTACTTGTGGCCGAGGGAATTCATCATTCATTCTGATCATGAGAGCTTGAAGTTCTTGAAATCCCAGGGTAAGCTTAATAAGAGGCATGCTAAGTGGCTGGAGTTCATAGAAACATTTCCTTATTTCATCAAGTACAAACATGGAAAAGAAAATATCGTTGCTGACGCGTTGTCTCGAAGGTATGCTTTACTTACTACCTTGCAAACTAAGTTACTTGGTTTTGAATTGATTAAGGACTTGTATGCCAATGATTCTGATTTCTGCCAAACATGGAATACATGCAAAAAGAGTGCATCTGGTGAGTATTATAGGCATGACGGATTTCTATTTAAGAAAAATCAGTTGTGTGTGCCTATTTGTTCTATCCGTGAATTGCTTGTCAGAGAAACTCATGGGGGTGGTCTGATGGGACATTTTGGTGTGCAAAAGACTTTAGATATCTTGCATGAATATTTTTATTGGCCTAACATGAAGCATGATGTGCAAGCTGTTTATGATAAATGCATTACATGTAGACAAGCGAAATCTAAAGTTTTACCACATGGCTTGTATACACCTTTACCCATGCCTAACCAACCTTGGATTGATATTTCTATGGATTTTGTTTTAGGATTACCAAGGTCTCAAAGTGGAAAGGACAGCATATTTGTTGTTGTTGATAGATTTAGCAAAATGGCTCATTTCATTGCATGTTCTAAAACCAATGATGCAATACATATTGCTGACTTGTTCTTTAAAGACATAGTTCGTTTGCATGGTTTGCCTAAGACAATTGTTAGTGATAGAGATGTGAAGTTCCTAAGTCATTTTTGGCGCACCTTGTGGAATAAATTAGGAACTAAACTCTTATTTTCTACTGTTGCACATCCTCAAACGGATGGACAAACTGAAGTAGTTAATAGGACACTCACTACTTTGTTACGTACCATCATTCAAAAGAACTTAAGGCAATGGGAAAAATGTTTACCGCACATTGAGTTTGCATACAACAGAACTGTTCATTCTTCTACTTCATTTTCACCTTTTGAAGTTGTCTATGGCTTTAATCCTTTAACTCCCTTGGATATTCTATCTTTGCCTACTAAAGAACGTGCTAATCTTGATGGAAAGCAAAAGGCAGAATTTGTGAAGGATTTACATGCCAAGGTTCGGGCTAACATTGAAAAGAAGAATGAGCAATATGCTAAGCAAGCCAACAAAGGACGTGTAAAGATTGTTTTTGAACCTGGTGATTGGGTCTGGGTGCATATGAGGAAAGAACGGTTTCTAACACAACGAAAATCCAAACTACAGCCTAGAGGAGATGGACCTTTTCAAGTCTTAGAGAGGATCAATGACAACGCCTACAAGCTGGATTTGCCAAGCAACTATAGTAATATTAGTGCTACTTTTAATGTTGCTGATTTATCCTTATTTGATGTAGGTGATTCGAGGACGAATCCTTTCGAGGAGGGAGGGAATGATAGAGATCAAGGGGCTGGCCGAATGGTTCAAGCTAATTCCAAAGATCCATTACAAGGAATTGGAGGTCCAATGACTAGAGCAAGGGCAAAACAAATGAAAGAAGCTTTATATGGACTAGTCATGGAAATTCAAGAGAAGGAGGCTGCTCTAGAAGACTCTAAGGCTTCACCAAGATTGATCACTTATCTTTACATAGTAAATGCTGAAGAACAAAGCTTGGAGCCATTAAACAAGGCTGATCCACGTGGAGATGCTATTTAGGCCCATTTTTCGTGGGTACTTTTGGGCTTGAGTCTTGTTGTGTTCCTAATTACTTGTACATGAAGTTTTGACTTGTCAACTCATTTTTCCTAAGTTATTCATGTACTTCGTAGTTAGGAACCTTGAAAGTTGTGTCATTTATTATTTTGAAGTTGTAACTTGGAAGTTGTGACTTGGAAAACGTTTTTTACTTATTGCCTTGGAAAGGGGATGGTGTCCTTTCCAATAGCTTAGTTTGAAGCCTATATAAAGGCTGCCATATGTAACCAAGGGATTATCATGAATGAATTAAAGTGTTGGCAAGCTTTGCTATGCTCTTTTGTGTTCTTGGATTAGAATACAAAATTCTGACTTATCAAAGGGAGTGATCAACCTTTGTGGCGTCTTCAAGGATTAGGGTTTTAAGGACTTAGTTTCCTTAGAGTTCTAATCTGAGCTCCTACAACTTGTTTTCTAGCGATCTCGGGGCAAGTATAGCAAATTGATTCAAGGGTTCCTAGGGCAGGTCTCCTGGTGGGTTCTTGTCACTATCAAATTCGTATGAAAGAAGGTGATGAATGGAAAACAGCTTTTAAAACAAAATATGGTTTATATGAGTGGATGGTGATGCCATTTGGCTTATCTAATGCACCCAGCACCTTCATGAGGTTAATATGTTTTGCGTTCTTTCATTGGGAAATTTGTTGTAGTGTATTTTGATGATATTTTGATTTATAGCAAAACCTTAGATGAACATGTTAATCATTTGCATGTTGTTCTTAATGTTTTGAGAGAAAACAAATTATATGCTAATATTAAAAAGTGTTCATTCTACCATGAATCTGTTGTGTTTTTGGGTTTTGTTGTAAGCTCGAAAGGAATAAGTGTGGATGAGGAGAAGGTAAGGGCAATTAGAGAATGGCCTACACCTAAGAATGCAAATGAGGTAAGAAGTTTTCATGGTTTAGCAAGTTTTTATAGAAGGTTTGTAAAGAACTTTAGTTCTATTGCTGCACCTTTGAATGAACTTGTTAAAAAGAATGTTGTGTTTAAGTGGAATGAAGTGCATGAGGAAGCTTTTAATTTATTAAAAGAAAAATTGACCAATGCACCTTTGCTTTGTTTGCCTAATTTTGATAAAACTTTTGAAATTGAATGTGATGCATCTGGTGTTGGCATAGGGGCCGTGCTAATGCAGGACTCTAAACCAATTGCTTACTTTAGTGAAAAGCTTAATGGGGCATCATTGAATTATTCCACGTATGACAAAGAGTTGTACGCTTTGGTGAGAGCTTTGCAAACTTGGCAACACTACTTGTAGTCAAGGGAATTCATAATTCATTCTGACCATCAAAGCTTGAAGTTTCTAAGATCTCAAGGTAAGCTTCAAAAAAGACATGCCAAGTGGTTGGAATTCATTGAGATGTTTCCTTATGTAATCAAATACAAGAATGGTAAGGAAAACAAAGTGGCTGACGCATTGTCCAGAAGGTATGCATTGCTTACTTCTTTGCAAACTAAATTACTTGGTTTTGAGTTTATAAAGGACTTATATGCTAATGGTTTTGAGTTTATAAAGGACTTATATGCTAATGATTCCTCTCTTGGCGGTGAGATTCGATGATATGGCTTCTTTGTTCTCTTTTTTTTTTTTTTTTTTTTGGCTAAAGAAAAGGGGTAGGGGGGAGGAAGGGACAAGCCCACCCCCGCGTAGCAGCCCCTACTGGGCCCCCGTCCCGCCAGGAGAATGTTCGATGCGGGCAGAAATGGCCGTGTGTTGGGCACCCCGACCGATTTTACTCATACCCTCCCCACCCGTGGGCCCGGCTCAGCTACTCCTCTGAGCTCTGGCTCGAGTCCCACGTGTGAGTACGTCACACCCGGCACCACCCCGGCTACTAGCGGTTCAAGAGCGATCCTACACCACAAGTCCAAGCAGTGGCCAAAGTAGTGAGCTTCGGTCCACAATTTAATCGTCGCCGCAGCGATTCGAACTTGGGACCTTGTGGTTAGAATTGCTGCCCAGTACCACTAGGCTACCACCTTGGTGGCGCTTCTTTGTTCTCTTTGAAAGTCATCTACTGCTCATTTTTTTCTCAAATTTTGATAAGCAAAAGTCTTCAACAGCTCTTGTTGGCCGAGTCGTTTGGTCTAGCCCAACCATTTTTTTTTGAAAAAGCAAAAAAGTAGTAGCCACTATTTTCGCCAGGGACATCGAGTCATCATGTTTCTCTCTTTTAGCTGGCTGCTCGACAACTTTGGCTTGTAGATTCGCAGAACAGAAGAAGAAGTTCACTCTGACTTGCGCACTACAAAAAGGCAGCCAACGACTTCGGACGTACTCCGTCTTTCGAGCCTCTGTTTAGCTTCAAAAGAAGGTGCTAGTACAACGAACGCTGCTTTGGTGCATCCCACCCCAACTAACTAGTGCTTGACTTGACTCTCCCCCGCGCCCTATCCAATGAATAAGGAGAAGGCCGGCCTATCGATGACCGAGCCAGTCTGATCTCCTTTATACTTACCTCACACAACGAGCGAAGTCGAGATGTTGATGAGAAAGGGGCGAGTCTCAAGGCCAAAGAGTGCTCTTTGAACGCTACTATGCATCCTTACGAATACAAGAGTAGTTTTTTTTGGGTATAGCAGGACTTGAACCTGCGACCATTAGGTTAAAAGCCCAATGCTCTACCAACTGAGCTATACATCCGATTTGACAATCAGGGTTGGTGCGGAAAAGAAAAGAGGGCGGCCTGGCCCGTTTTCTTCTTATCATATCACAAGGGCGCGGCTCTGTATGAGGCTCGTACTGCGGAGCAAGTCTGGGAGTCCTTTCCACTCATTGAAGATTCTATCTACAAAAGAAGGTCAACGGGGGAGACAACAGTAGCTCTTACTGAGACTATCTACGAAAAAGGTAAGGTCGTCTTTCTTTCCGGCGGGTTTGACCGAAAGGAGCTGTGTTCTATGGTTTGACGTTGTTCCGGTCGAGCACTCTCTTTTCTTTGTCCAATTCCGTCTGACCAACCCGCTAAGGGTTGTGAGGCTGGACCAGGTACGAAGAATGAATCTATGCCCTCTTCCATTCTCAGGCACGGAAGTTGCTGGCCAGCGCCCGCTCAACTCTTCGAGAGCCAGACAAGAAAGGAGTGGTGGTTGGTTTCGATTCAACAACGGGTAGAATGCCTGGTCGAAGGTCCAGTACAGTGGGTAGCAGGCGTGTTCGTTTTGGCTTCCGAGCGAGAACGAGAAAGAGGCGATGCACCATACTTGCTGCTTCGTACGTTGACCTTGACTTGACAGATTCATCCAATCCAATTGAACCTACACTCAAAGGAGGACTACAAGTGAAGGGTGATGCCGTCAAAGAAGTGATCAGCATTAAGATCTTTCTTGGGGGTTAGCAGTGCCCTATAGAATGAATAAGGAGAGCCCGATAAGTTGACTACCGCCAAGCAATAGGTTATAAAGCGGATCGACCATAGGCTTACCATAAATGGTCTTATTTAATGCATCCTTTCACAAGTCAGTGGAATCCTACCCCTTATTGCTTGACGTTTCCTCAGCGGCATTTACATTTAATGCTCAAAGAACCTTTTTTCAGCGGTAATTCATGCATGACTTACTTGGACAAGACGAAGACAGCAAGGATAAACTGAAGCTCTCCGCCCCTCTTCTTACTTGTAGATTAATCTTATCTCTTTCTACCTAAACTCACCCACCGCCCACTCTCTTCCTTCGAAGATCCACTGGTGAAACTATTACTTATGCTGGCTTCCTCTCCCTCATCGATATCCGGTAGCGTGACCGTGGCCTCTATCATTTTGAGTGAGCCAACCTTTATTGTATTGAACACGGAAACATTCTTATGAAAATGGGACCAGTTCACAAGTCCGCTTTCAAAGTCTGTCTTGGTCGCCCCTTGTCTTCCGTCGAGGTTGAAAGAAGAATTTCATGTAGAGTAGGTCAGTTCATTCAGGAAGGACAGCTGAGACAGAGAGGTGGGCTCGTAATCTGATGCGGGAAGTTGTTGGATTGGTGTCAATACGGATAGGTGGATAGATCGTCTCGTTCGACTTGGCCTGGATGTAAGCTGTAAAATGAAAATGGTTGTATCCAAAAGGGCGGCTAAGCTAGCAATCCGAACAAGAATATCTTCCCGTGGATCCTTTCTTTCTAAAGTAGAGTAGTGGCTATAAAGTGCACCTTTTCTGCTATCACGATCAGAAAGAGCTAGACAGCTTTGCTTGTAGTTGGCCCCAGTAATTGGCTTCAAGAGATGCTTGGTTCTCAAAAGGGAGTTTAGTACCCAAAATCTCTAGTAACCCAAGCCCCTAGCTAATAACAAAAACAGGAAGTAACTCGTTCACTTCTCCTTTAGAAAGAGGTCTTCTTTTTCTTCATAGCTGGGCGTATTACGAGAGAGTTGAGAAAGATACTTGGGAAAGCTAAAACTCCTCTTTCAAAGGTTCCGTCAGAGCGGAAAGAGAGCTGCATTCCCAGACTCTCGAACTTAAGGTACTATTTTCAAACAAATAGGAATTCGGGGAAGGTATTTCGCTATATAAGACATCTTACCACCTCGTTTCATTCTTTAGTTATTCCAGGAGAGACTAGCCAATATTTCTATTCTCACCCAAGCGCTTTTCCTTCTTCTTGAATCTCTCGGAAAGAGGAAGAGGCCTGGGTCGAGCTCTTAGCTCCTCCTCTGTCGGAAAAAGGGTTGGCGTTGGCTAGCTCCCCATTCTGAAAACGTCCAGAATGGCCTAATCAAAAATGGGACTTTCCTGGATCAGATGAGGAAGGGTACGAGGGGTCCCTAAACGCGCGAAAAAGGCCCTTTATTTGAAGCTAGGGACTTTCTTCCACTTCTTTAGCTGGTAGTTCGCGACCTTCTTTGGCTTTTCACTGAAACCTAACATCTTTGTTCTTGTGCATGACTTGAGACAGACTTCTTCTCGATGGCATTGGAGCGACTTGATGGTCAAATAGCAGTCTGAGCGGCCATTCTCTTTCTGGCTGTTGTGACAGGTGAAGTGGGCAGCAAGTTTTGCTTGTCTGTCAAAGCCGGGAATCACAAGGGGTAGGTAGGCAAGGAGGGAAGATCTTGTAGTGGTCTAGAATCCACAATCCCTTTCTGATCCAGACTGACTGACCCCGAGAGCTGTGATGGTTACTTCACTACCTCCGATGCATGACCCTTTCTGAACGGCACCTGGATGAGGCTAGGTGGTCTGACGGGACAACTGTCTCTTCTTGTATTCAAACCATCGAGGAGATCTTCCTTTTTTTATCTCTCTTCTTCGGGTTGATAGGATAGTCAAAATAAGAACATGATAGGTCATTGTTAAAAAAAATGAGACTACTAGTCCGGTCTCAGACTGACATCACAACCAACGAACGTGGATCTGTTTCCAAAAGATAAGGCATGAGAAGAAACCCGATCTTCACCCCCGGTCTAAAGCACAAAGCTACCATGGGTGGAACGAGAAGACCATGAATCGGGAAAGAGAGAGCTCAATTGGAAAGTTCCACGGGTAGAAAGGAAGACTTTGAAGCCGGGGTTGCTGTTTTCTCAAAAAAGTGATCAGGGCTCAAAGGCGTCAAGGAGGGGCTCAGTTTCAAGGGATGGCTTGCTGAGACGTTCAGGAAAAGGTCTCATGGGCAAGACAGAATGCGGGTCTAGATAGGCTAAAGACCACAAAACGGAATCAAAAGATAGGCTCTTGAATTTTTGGTCTTTCAAAAGGTAAAAGGGGGCTCCCGCGAGTGGGAAAGAAGAGAAGAAAGGAAAAGATGGGAAACAGCCGGAAGAGCCACGATAGGGTCTCCTAGTTTCAACTCTATCAATCAGATCAGAGGAAAATGCAAAGCGGAAGCTAAGCTAGTTCCAGAGGGAGAGAAAGAAAAGACTGGCCAAAGAGAGAAGAGGTATAGGTCAAGTGCTCATACCAATAGCGAAAATGGCTCTGACGAGAACTACGGCTTGATCGATCAATCAACGAAAGCGAATCTCGTCCCTCTGCTCCGAACTGTCAGAATCAGTGGAAAGGAGAGCGGCTGAATCATCTTAGTCTCGGCGTGGTTGAAGATCAATGTAAGGGTTCATGTCAGCTAAGAGTGCCAATCTTTGGTGAGTCTCAGTTCTAGCCTAGCCTCAAACCAATGGTGCACAGCCAACCGGAGTACAGAAATCTTTCTATCCCTCAGTCGTTCGTCAACTGAAAGACGATGATGGAAGTCAGCTTACGCGTTCTGATCGTTCATCGGAAAAGCCAGATGACTTTCTTACAAACCTCCCCCCAATCTTGCTGTACACGACCTCTGCCCACACACTGAGAACTGCTTCAGGATCAACTCCTTGTCCCCTCCTCGTACTCCTCCCTAGTCCCTAGCACACTGCCCAATTCTTTCTTGTCTTCGGTGGACGGTTTGCTCGGGATGTGCTCTTTCCCTTTTCTGATTAGGAACTCTCACCGACTCTCTCTTTTGCTCACGAGAGAGCTTTCCCTAACCCATGAAAAAGCGCGGGTCCATCCCACAAGCTTCAACATACAAAGAAAATCCCAAACCAAAAGGAGGACTTTCAGACCACCTAATCACATGAAGGCGCTATGACTCGAGATTCCCTGCATTCGGGTCTTTGCTGACTCCCGGCGCGCGACTTCCTCTATCTTTCTTGATTGGAAAGAGTGTTGATTTGGCAACTCAAGTACGGATTTGCTTGGAAGCCCTTTTCCCGGCTGCTCTATTCCCTGAACCTGAAAGGTCGAAAGAAGGACGAGCTATGATGATTCTTCGTTCACACAGGACAGAAAGAAAGACTGGAGAAAAGCTCAATCTCTCTTTGAGAGTCAAGCGATGTGATCCATCGCGGTGAAGCACGTCATTGTCTCATTCACGAAAGAAGGGGGTAGCCCGAACTGCCAGCAGGAAGAAGTGTCATCTCGGTTCAAAGGAAAAAAGCTTTGTTCTCTCCGTTCGTCTTCTTCGTTCTGTCCCGGCAAACAAGGGTAGGTAATCTCATCCATTGTCATCTAGAGGTTGCTTTCTCTGCAAGTGCTTTGTTCCCGATTTAAGAAAACTTTGCTCTTTCGGTTCAAAAATGGGGAAGTGGTCTCTCCGCAAGCAAGCGAGCTGTGCGGGGAACAAAAGAAGAAAGAGAAGGGTCTAGTCGGGTAGGGTGGGATAGAAGGAGCATTTCAGGCGATCAAGGGCATCCCTGGGCAAGGAGTAGAGTTTTCTTTCGAGTCAAGGGGATAGGATAGGACGATGAGAGCTTTCCATTGGCTTCCCAGGGAAAGACTCCAGATGTATGAATGGGCAGACAAAGGGATTGCCTTCTATCATTTAGCTCAGACTTCTCTCTCCTGACCCGGGGCCCCCAACCAAAGGGGAATTAAGTAGATTAGCCTCCTCATCAATCAAACAGGGCTTGATATGCTATCCATTGGGGTGGTCCCCCGTGATGACTCGATACCAGTTGAACGTCGGTTATCGGTTCATACCGAGTTGGTCTTATACTCCATCCATGGGCAAACGTCTTTATGGTTTCACTTCAGTGCAGCCCTACCAACAGAAGCTGCTGCTCCGCTGAGGCGTTGTGCCTCTCCAGAGCGAACTCTTTATGAGTCTTTTAATACCCTTTCTTTCAATGGTCCTTACCATTGGACTAAGAGAACTGTGTTCCGGTTGGACCATCTCATTAAGTTAAGGGTGGGACGCGTGCTGGCGTTGATTGTATGAGCTATTTGCCAATACAGTTGACGTTGGTGCCCCTATACCTGGAGTCCGACTAGCGTGTTCTGTTGAGGGTGCGCATCTTTGCCAATTATAACTCCTATCCGTCAAGGGTTGGCAAAACCGCTCAGGTTGATGAGGATCCTTCGATCCGTCCGATGGGACGCTCGATATAAATAAAAT